>NW_003315490.1:0-145054 GCF_000151505.1 Trichophyton verrucosum HKI 0517
AAGAGATGCAGACGTTCTCCCAAGGCCTGGAATGAGGGGACATACTCACAATAGTAGTTATAATGGCAGTTCCAGATACCATTATTCCCCCCGGTCTCCCCGATACCTCCCTTTGGTCTCCCCTCCAATTCCCAGGAAAACGTGGTGGCAAGGTGACTCCGCTCATCAGCAATAGTGATGCAACAGAACAGCGTAGAAAAGTTCAGTTTGATCCAAGAACGCATCTTCAATTTAACCCTCCTTCAAAGGTTCATTCTATGAAGGAATTAGGTTATGACGCTAATGCTGGGATATCTCCAATTGGGGTATCTGAACCATTCTCGCTATTCTCAGCTGAGGCTATTCGCTGTATGAGGTCAGAAGTGTTGAGCAAAGAGGTATGGAGTGAGTATCAGTTTTCGAGTGATCTGGCGATGTGTCAGCTTCGAGAATTTGCTCCAAAGTAAGCTATTAACACCCATACTCTTTATAACCCCGGACTGCTGCTAACGATCCACAGATATGCGCCTTTTGTGTATGATGCATGGAAAAGCCCTGAGACGCTGGCTATTGTGTCGAAGATTGCGGGGATAGACCTGGTTACTGCCATGGACTGGGAGATTGGTCACGTCAATATTTCCGTCCAGACAGAGGAAGAGAAAAATAATGCTCTGGCGGAGGCTGTGAATGGGGCGGCAGGTACATATGACGATGATATTGCCCCCATTGTTGACTGGCATACGGACAGTTATCCTTTCGTTTGCGTGACTATGTTGAGTGACTGTACCGACATGATAGGTGGAGAGACAGCACTCCGCAGAGGTGATGGCAGTGTTGTGAAAGTGAGGGGCCCACAAATGGTATGCCAGAACACCTGATATATATGGATAAACAGGGTGCTAACAAGTCCATGTTTTAGGGATGTGCCGTGGTGCTCCAAGGGAGATACATTGAGCATCGAGCTCTACGAGCACTAGGCACGACTGAGCGGATCACAATGGTCACTTCATTCCGGCCTCGCTGCCCAACACTTAAAGACGACACTGTGCTGACAACCGTCCGACCTATCTCCGACCTGTCTGAACTGTACTTTCAGTTCAGTGAGTATCGGCTGGAGATGTTGGAGGAGAGAATTCGAAGCCAGCTCAAGGAAGCTCGTGATGCAAGATATGCTGGCAGACCCTTCAATACACGGAAGCTGAAAGAGTTCCTCGCAGTCCAGATTGAGTTCCTAACTCATATGAACAATGAGATTGTTGAAAACGACAAGGTGCAGAAGGGTGTCACCGACGACAGCCACCTGCGATCAGCGGATCTGAAGGAGCGCTCAAGGAAACGGGCTCTTGCTACGGCTGCATAGAGACCAGGTCGATGGCTACTTTAGGACTTGTTTGGTGCATAGGACTTTGAACGTTCTATTCTGTTGTTCGGGAAACGGTAAACTTGATATACTCCTCTCACTAATTGCTTTGGGTGTCTTTCATCGGTTCTCCTGTTCTTTGTCGTCAATTCTGGGTCAGTCGCGTGGGTAATAATGATGTTTAGTAGTTTGTAATTCGATGAGTATTCGTGGACGAAAATGAGTGAAAGGCATCTCATTCTTTAATGTCAGGTAGTTGTTGCTTTGGGATTCCGGATTATTGTTGCTTCTGGGCTGTTGTAATTTCTGCGAGGCAATGTTGATGGGCCAGGCCAAGCGGATGATGGGTCTATATTCTCACAAGGCGTTGGAGGTAATCAGTCGAGATAGGAAGTAGAGAAGAGCACTGAGAATGAATTTCAATAACTGCATTTGGTATTAGTCTGACCATATTTTGGGTATATCTGTATTGTTCTCCCGCGGGGTAATCCTGGGGCGAACGCTGTCTTCATCGACTGTAAAACATAACTATGCAGATTGCAGAACTGACAGGGACAAGAACCATCCGGTCTAGTGGTAGCTTGCAGCCGATATATCTTCCTGTAAAGCGTCAGTATGCCTTTTGTCCGTCAGACTGACTGAGTAGGTACGCCGTTTTGAAACCTGCCCATCCACTAACTAGCATTGATCTCATAGCGGTCCCACGGCCGGGAGACACAACCGGTGAGACCACGGTGAGGGAATCCTCTCTCTCTCTCTCTCTCTCTTCTTTTTTATTTTCTTTCTCTCTCCCTCGCCGGCTGTTCATCTGTCACCGTCGTCGTCTGCTCTGACGTTGAACTCACTTCCGCTTCCTCGCGCCGTCGTCACTTTTATGCCAGCACACATTCACGTGACAACCCTCACAGGCTAAACCCTCTTGGGAAGGAGAGCTCTCTCACTTCCAACCGCCGCTTTTAACTCGCTGGCTTGAACATCCATAAAACCAAAAACGCGCCTGTCCGACTTTCTGCCTCACGCGATTGTCCCTACCGTGAGGCTCACCTTCGTCTGCCTGACTTTGTCTTCCTGTTGACGAGCTTCTAGCTGCCTCTGCTACAGGTTACCTGCTGCTTATCACAGGGCCTGCCACAGACTGCTTTTGCTGCGGGCGAAGCCAACCAACCGCCTGACAGACTTTGTTCCGTCGACCCGCCCAGCTTTCGAAGCTCAGCTGGAAATCAGGGGCCATGCCTGCAAACAATGCAAAGAGAAGACGTTCAGATGATGTGGATTTCAGCAGTAACCATCCCACTGCGTCTGCTACTCCATCTCTCCCGGCAATCGGTGAGAAGAGGGATGCAGACCCTTCAGGGGTGAGTTGGTGGCTGGCCGGAGCAGCCCCACCTATTCGATATCTGTTCAATGCTGACGGTTCTACAGCTGCTAGAGACTCTCCAACGCCATATAGACGACCTACGAAGCCATATTTACTGCGGCGTGTGTATCAAGCCGCTCTATGAGCCGTATACCTTGCCCTGTGGACATACGTTTTGCTACAGTGTACGTCTTCAATTTGTCCTTATGAATACGTGGACCTGTCCGTGAGACTCGCTACTAATTCTTTCACAGTGCCTAGTGCAATGGTTCAAAAGCCAGGGCCACTCAAAAACATGTCCAGACTGCCGGGCACCAGTCAAAGCGACACCTGCTCCAGCATATCTGGTACGTTCCAACGATACAGCCCCAGCATATACGGCCGATACTGATTTATTGCTCACGTTTAGGTCCGCAACATCGTCCACATGTTTATTGGCCGGTCCGAATTGACAGATGCGAATGAAACCACACAGGAGCATTTGGCCAACCAAGTAGCAGAGACTGAGAAAGTCGAAAGGGACAAGCAGAATACTGACCCTAGGACTGGTGGTCTGTTCCAAGGATGCTTCAACAACACTCCTATTCCACTTTATGACAACGCCGAAGGTGTCTCGCGGTGCCCAGGATGTTTTTGGGAATTGGAAGATGGCGAATGCACGCACTGCGGCTATACAGTGAGCGACTCGGATCAGGATCAGGATCTCGATGAATTCGAGGTTATGGAACAACTCCGACTAATGGGGGATGCCTTTACGGAAGACGAGGATGGGTCCGACTTTATTGGACATCGTCATAATCCCGGGTTCGAATATAATTTTCTTCCTTATGACAGTGGTCATATAACCGATATAACTGACATGGATGCCGACTCGGAGGATGTATACACGGATGACAATGACGACATTACAGATGCTGGTGACGCTGAGTCGAATTTGTCAGAAGACGAGTCTCTAAGGTCAGAGTCGGATTCCTCAGGGAGGTCAAATTCAACAGCGCGTCGTGCTTCCAGTGATCATGGTAGTCAGACGATTGAACCAGAGTCAACTCCATCTGTTCAGGAGATATCATCCAGTGCCCAATCCGAGGCAGAGTCAGAAGAGGAACCAATCAGACGGCCAGTACGCAGACGAGTCTCTCGTCCACGTCAATCTCCCCAACATATATCCACCGATCAAGCGACCAGGATGACATTGCCCATGATTCTTCTTGCTAGCATGCGGGGAACCGACCCCGAAAATGCTGTCGTTATCGACGATTCCCCCCCTCCACGCCGAACTTCAAGGCGTCGTCGCCGCCACTAGCATCATCATCTTATAACTTGCGCTCACCCAAGGCCGTACCCCCACATATATACCAATATCCGCATAGCAAAGGCTCGACGGCTCTCATTGGAGTCTGATGTTTTGGCCACCAACTGAATTCTGGTCTATACCCACTCTTGCCTAATTTTTCCTTCTCTTGGATTCTCCTTATGGGTTTTCCGATTTCCCTTTTTTGCATTTATTTTGCATTTCATCATTGCCTTTTGATACAATGCTCTGCTATGCTCTTTTAAAAAAAATACTTAGCATGGCGTTTGAGCATGGAATCCTCAGGTTAACTTTCCCACCTTTTCCCTTGATTTCTTTGGTTGTTGGGTTCCTTTTTTAGAGGGTATGGACTGTAAAGTAGTTTATTTGCTATTACCCGGTATTAAATGAGAAATCTCTTGAGTGCCATCTCCTGTCACTTTTCCATTTGTTTTGGTTACGCAGTCTGAAGGATGTTTAAAGGATGATAAACGCAATCTACTAAACTCCAATCCTGATCGATCATTTATTTTTATACCGTGACGTTAGCTACCTTTTCAACTGGCAAAAGGCACTTCAAATACGACGGCGCCATTCCTTCCCCCTACCTCACCACATCCAAGATTCTTCGAATCATTGGCATCAAATACCTTCCAACGCCCAAGACGATGTTCCTTGCCTAGTGCGGCTACTATACAAAGACCCTTCACGTTAGTCTCATGCGACTTTGCCGTGGACCCCTTTTTCTTCTTCAATGTAGACGTAGAAAGGGGCCGACCAGGTTTTGCAGAGTCAGTGCCTCGGCGTTCGTAAACACATATTCCATTCACGATACCCCGAAGTGGAGGGGCAGTATGAGGTTGGTTGTCTTCATTAGTGTCCATTGACGTAACATCTGAAAGAGCATGGGATGTGCCGTTGGATAGCGATAGCTCCTTTGACGCATCCTTTCCACCAACACAACCCAGAGGGTGGAGCCGACGCTTATCTTCAGAGACTCCCCAGACACGAATCCACCCATCCCAGCTACCGCTTAGCACGATGTCTGTTCCCGGTACTGTGGCTAACGCTGTTATCCAGCGTGGACTTTGGCGAACATTCGCCGTTTTTGCAGCCTGCGCGTCAACGTCTATTTCGGACGAGAGTTTTTCAGGAGGAGGGAGGGGGTCTAAGCCATGGGCTTCATAGATTGTGTGAAGGGGTTTTTTTTTGTGGATGGACCATAGTGATATGGCGCCGGAGTCTGAACCAGTGACGAAATGGGCTGGTGGTAAGGCGGCCACGCAGTCTGTTGAATTTATAGAGTATTGGGAGACTTTAGACATGCCTCCAGCTCGAAATACCAGCTGTGTTTCATCAATGACTTTCCAAAGTCTTGCGGTACGGTCTCTGGAACCAACGCTGACACATTGGTCTGTTATCATCGAAGCCACTCCTAAAACATGATCCTGGTGGCCAAAAAGTGTTTCTACGTAGGCGTGGGCGTCGGGGCTCAAGGACCAGGTTTTGATGGTTCGGTCATACGAGGCAGAAAACAGCTGTTCGCCGGAACTTGAGGAGGATACCCGTTGGGTAAATGCCAAACTGCTGACAGAGTCGCGATGTTGTGTGAATGTTTTCAATGGAGTGAGGGTATCGGCATCCCAGATAATTAACCGATTATCAGCACCACCTGTAGCAACGAATTGACCAGATGGCGAAACCGCAACGGTCAGAATCTCGCTAACGTGCCCTTGCCTCTCCCTGCCATCTCTAGATGGTCGTAATCCTTTCGCCCATTTTAACTTCTTAGGCTTTTTCCGCAATGGTCGGCTTGATTGGGTATTCCCGTTCTGCGTAGAGGATGTTGTTGGAGGAGGCGTGGACAGTTCCCATTTTATCAGACTCATGTCCTTTGATGTAGTGTAGACATATGGATAGTGTATGGCAATGGCAGTGGTAGTATTCGTGTCTGCACGGAAATATGAATGAGAAGCAGCTGAGAGCGAGAGCGTCGAGGCAACCAATCTATATGCTCGGCCTTTGGATTCGTCCTAAGCGATCAATTAGTCTGGATTGTGACCATAGCAAAGGCTTGCAGGGCAGGGAAAAATGCACCACTTACCACATCCTCTTTCAATCTTTCTGCAATCAAATCCCGATCTATCTCTGCGGCATCAAATCCAACCTCATCTACTTCTTCCCTGACGTTGTGCAAATATTGTTCTGCCAATCTCAATCGTCGCTCGGCCGCAGTCTCGTCTTCGTCTGACCCAGAGAGCGATTCATCCTCAGAACCAGCCGATACCTCCGACCTCTCATCTCCTTCAGAATCACTCCCTGATATCGATTCGTCTCTGTCCGCTTGTCTCCGGGACTTATCGCCGCTCTGTGGTGCGCCTTTGCCAGTAACACCTCGCTTCTTAGCTACCGGAGCTCCCACTCGGTCCTCTCTCTTGCGCTTCCGCTGAGACGCAGGGAGTGTGAAAAACGAGGACATGGCTACAGAGATACCGGATAGTTCCAAACTCGATCCCAAGATGTACCTCCGAGACTTATCGCCCTGCCATCGTAGATCGCAACCCAGTTCCTCTCTTTATCAAGGCTCACGCTACCAAAATATTATATATATTTTTTTTATCTTCGATGGAAGGTTTTTTTTTTTTATTTTTTGAGTTTCAATGCCGGAAATTCGGAGAAAGGTTAAGCCTAATGACTGACTAAGCAAATAGGCCGCAAGCTTCCAACGCGGCTTTCGAAAGAGCAGCTTCATCAACAAACAGCGGAAGGACAAGCAGCGGCATTTCAACTGAGAGAGGCGGGATAACATATATTAGAGCTTTGAGTGCTTGTGGATTATTTGCAGATACTAAACTGTCATCATGTAAGCTTGCTGTGCACGATCTATCCTGGGAATCCGCTGATCTAACGTGGGTGTAGGGAGGTACTGCTTGGAATTACGGGGAAAGACTTCACCCTCATTGCTGCATCAAAGGCTGCTATGAGGGGAGCTACGATTTTGAAAGCCGCAGATGACAAGACGAGACAGCTGAACAAGCACACTCTCATGGCATTTTCAGGTGAAGCTGGTGACACAGGTACGGGCCAATGGTTTACTTATAAGATATGGGCAGAGCACTAATACTGTCAACTTCTATAGTTCAATTCGCCGAATTCATACAAGCGAACACCCAGTTATACTCTATGCGCAACCAAACTGAGCTTGGTCCCTCTGCTGTTGCTCACTTCGTCCGTGGAGAGCTAGCTAGAAGTCTACGGTCTAGAAGTCCATACACAGTCAACCTCCTTCTCGGCGGCGTGGACCCCATCACAGAGAAGCCTAGTCTGTACTGGCTCGACTATCTAGCGTCATTGGCACAGGTTCCATATGCCGCCCACGGTTATGCTCAGTAAGCCATGCTATAGATCTTATATACGGCTAGAATAAGGTCACTAATTGAATCCCTTTACCTAGGTACTACTGTCTATCTATCCTAGATAAACATCACCATCCAGATATTTCATTCGAGCAAGGCTTGAAACTGCTTGAGATGTGCTCAGACGAGCTCAAACGCCGGTTACCCATTGACTTCAAAGGAGTATGCTCACACCTCTCTCACAAGTTGCAAATAAATACTGATTTCATCCTTGCTAGGTTTTGGTAAAGGTTGTGACCAAAGACGGCATCAGGGATGTCGATTTTGAACAAGCAAATAACAGAATGGTTCGGAGTGCTTAGAGACACGGGTGGGCGTTCTGTCATTTTCATTCATATCTGGGCCGGTTGTTGAATTGGCGTCTTATGATCCTCGTACTTGCTATTGTTGTTATGTTACCCCAATTCAGTCAATATGCTAGTACTATGTCTCGAGGTTATTTCGATATCATGCATCCATTCCATGACTATATGCGGTATACCTTAATTTATACATTTTATGTAACCAACCGTGTGCCTAACCTTAGGTTTTGGTTTGTATCTTATTGAGTATGACTTGAACACTTAACAGCTGAGCTACACCTCACTTGATTGTAGTATACGAAGCTCATAATAAATCAAAATGCAGAGGTACCAAAAATATCAAGTTATATAGTGAAAGTCTAAGACAAGCGGTGGGAAGTCTATCTAAATGGGATACAGGCTGTGTGTAGGTGCAAATTGAAAGAAAACTGAAAAGAAACAAGCAGTGGAAGCGGCAACAATCCAGCTGTCGTAGTATAAGAGGACGATTTCCGTCGTATGATGCCGATGGCCTTACAACTCGCTCAGGAGCGCCTGGACGAAGGTGTTGCAGTTGTTGTCTGCCACACTGTAGACTGGGTGATCCTTCTCGTAATCCTTGGCTATTAAGAGCATTGTAGTAAGTATTCATTCATCGCATGTACAGTCTTTTATATTTGTCAGATACACACTTACCCTTGTTGTTGATAGCATCAGCCTTCTTCTTGGTAGTCATCTTCACAAATTCGATGTCTCTTCTCTTGGTGGTGTCCCAGTTGGTCTTGCGGAACTTGATGTCCTTGTTCTCCTTCTTAATGGTGTCATAGACCTGGCCGTCAAAGTCACGCTTCGTCTTTCTGTGCTTCTTAGGGCCGGACTCCTTGATGCTAACTTTGCCAACAATGAATCCGATATGGTAGAAGCCGAGCTTCTTCTGTAACTCCTGAAGCTCAGCAGGGGTCTCGTTGTCAATTTCGTCTCTCAGGGGCCATTTGGCCGTAAGCACATAGTACTTGTCGTCCTCCAGCTCTCCACCGTAAGCCTGAGCTAAAGCAGCGAAGGTGTCACTGTCTTCGGTTTCTCTTTTGACAAGCTCGGCCGAAAAAGGAGTAGACAACGGGGTTGTCTCACGAGCGGAGATGAGGCTGGAATCGACCTCATTCCTGGCGATTGGGGTCGCATTGACTGCAACAGAGGCAGCAGCAAGGAGGGTTGAGAAGATAGTAGAGAACTTCATGTTGTCTTATTGGGTGAAGGTGAATTGGTTAATGGTGATTGATTGTGGTGGTGGTGGTGGTGGTGGTGATGATGATGGTGTTGGTAAGTTGAGCTGAATGATGGTATATGATACAGCCCTTGAGCCAACTTATATACCTTTCGGATGGCAGCTCTGGATTCAAGATATCTCCTTTCAAGATACCTGAGGATAGCCTGATCATCACAACAGTTCGTCTCATATTTGCATCCTGCAAATATGGGGTAGACGGGAGACGGAACAATAATGCAGAAGGGTATCCAGAGGAGAGCACGCGAGAGATTGCCATTGCTGATCTGAAGCTATAGTCATAAAGCACATAGTAGCTAGACGGCGGCGGTGAGATATGCCGCGTTGGGCATCGGAAATTTCATCTCTGTGGAAGTCAGAAAAGCGAACCGAAATAGGGGCAGCAGAAACGGAGGAATAACCACAAGGCTATAGTTACCTTGGTCAACAGGAACAAAATAGAAGGTTATGAGAACGGAACATTATTAAATGCGAAACGCAGTGACAGGATGTTATCACACCTCAGCTGAACAAGGCTGTTGGTGATCTTCACGGAGGATTCGTAACCAGGCTTCATCACTTCTTTGTTTTAATAGTGAATTACCCAGGCTATCAACTTAACTAGGTAGCCAGAACTCATCCTCTATTCCCGATATCCCAAGTTATTCTTATTGTTAGCAAAGATGGGGCCCGAGAGCGATGCTGAACAGCTGGACAAATGGATCTCGGGGGGGTGCATGACCCCTGAGCGCATTTTGAACAGACTTACCGAAAGTCGCGAATATTGTGGCCTAAGAGAGAGCGAGTATATCGGGCTCAAGGAAGTTTTCGATCGCCAGGGCACAGAAGAAGCTGGGATTGCATACGTTGATAGAGATGCATTTGTTTCATTCCTTAAGGGCTCTAGCCCTGTTCCCTCTCTATTCGACGAAGCCGGTGATATACTGTATTCCAGTGTGCTATACCTCTCCAGATACCCCTTTGATCTGGGCACCTCTCGGAAGATGACCCTCGAACAACTTGCGAGAGCACTTATCTGGGCTTTGATAGATGCTCCTTTTAATGATCTACGAGCCAGAACTCTCTATGATGAAAGCAATTTCTGCCGCGGGAGAACATGGGCAGATCACAGAAGGGCCATTTTCCAGAGTCTTGCAACCTCTCGTGACGGCTCTACATTACCATATAACAGTAAGGAATGGGCAGAAAAGGCCAGAGATAGAGCATATCAATTCGACAAATTTGACCAATCCCGGCTACAGTTCGCTGCTGTGAACTGCGATGAAGATGGCGATGAGATGTACCACGATGTCCTGGATATCCTTTTCTCCTCGCAGATTGAAATCGACCCGTGCTTTGCGCCTGTTGCTCGTGATAGTTTCCGTCCATTAGCAAAGAAGCTACATGGGGATAACACTCATCTTCACCATCTCACGATTTCGCGAAAGAGTTTCCATGCTTTCATCAAACTGCTCCTCGTGTATCAGTTCGGCTGCAATGATCGGATGGAATGGGACGCCTTGGCAGATTTGGATCGTGTTTCCAGCTGCATTACAAACGCGTTTGCCCGTGATTCAAACATTGGAATCACCTGGCCAATGTTCGATGATGCCTGTAAGGTTACGGTAAGTGTCCTCTCACCTGTTATTTTTCGTCGTTTTTTATCTTTCTTCAATTTGCACCCTTTTGAATGATAAAGGTAAATGCTGATTCCATGGTTAGCCTTGGCTCCTGGATGGGTACTACCGCATCCTAAGCAGCCTTTTCGGTATACCTAAGGAGGGAGAACGACTTGGTTTCGATATGGAAAATATCTCTACTGACCTACCCAGTCCGACAAATATTCTGACATTTCCTGTCATGGCACAGCTTGGTATAATGTTTTCCAGGTCTTCATACAGTTTCTATAATCTGCGCCTCCATCGACATTATAAGCCACGTCTCAGTGAGATCAGCATATCAACTGTGGCTACAGATATCAGTGCGACGCCAGGAAGTGCCTTCTTTCTGGTCTCTGGCAAAAATAAGGAGACAGGAGATGTTTGCATGTTCGGGGCATACATTGCTGTTCCATCCAAAGATGGTGGCGAAATCCAGTCAACAGAGGAAGAAAAGGTAATAAATTGGCAAGACTCCTGTTTATTCGAGCTGAGCCCTGTGCATGATATCTACCTCGGGAAAGTCGGGTCACCTGGTTGGACAAGCACGGAAGACAATCTGCGTTTCGGCAATAGGGCAAATGGTGTGGCTTTTGATATAGAGAATGATCTTCGCAATGCAACTGTCTCCCATACGGTGGACGGAAAGCAAGAACCCGTCTATAATCCATCTTCATGGAGAGGCAATTGGCAGATGAAACTTGATATTGAAGAGGTTGAACTCTGGGTTGACGAGGAATAGATGTAACTTGTTAGACGGTTCAATGGATAGCACTTCCATAGCCCATTTTTGAAGTCACACGACTTAATTCTTCGATCCTTAATTAACTAGTTGAATGAGCGGCTCAAGATACTCGACCCGTGAACGGCTGTAAATTATATGTCAGCCAGGTAGCTCTTTCAATGTTTGGTATCTCTCTCAGCAAACTTTAGCTAGAGTGAAAAGGGTGGCATTCAATAAGAATGCTGCGGCCTTTCTAATAGTTAACTAGGCAGCTGGTCGGTTGTGAGGTTGGATCAAAGTCCTCAGGATTGTCTTTTACGGGCTTTTGGCATCGAGTTTGGTTTTGACCTATCAAATTCAAGATTTTGAGATTAGTCATCAAATCTTGGCACATATAGTTAGGTTAGTTATGCCTTCAAAGCTTCAGCTTGCAAAGAAACAAAAGAGCCAAAAGGCAACCAAGGGGACGACAATTGCTATATCTTTGAACAGCACCGACACATTTGCTTCATGATGACGAAGAGGCCGGCTGAAGATTCACTTGATGAGCCTGTTCAGATAGACTCGCCTGCTTCAAAGCGACCCAAGATCTATTCTACGGAAGAACCAACAGACGCGACCGCCCATGCACGAAGTCTCACAGATCGTACGGAACAGAGGTGGAATGGCAATGGGCATAATTTGAATGAAGAGACAGCTACATATGAAGGCGGGGAGAAAGAAACTAGAGATACAACCGCAGAGGAATCAGACTTGGAGGAGGATGATAATCGCCATCGAACCGTTAGGCAAAGCGCACCCCTGGAAGGATATGATGACTTATACTTGGATACAATACAAAGAGCCGCTCTCGACTTTGATTTTGAGAAGCTATGCTCAGTTTCGTTATCGAATATCAATGTCTATGCGTGCTTAGTATGTGGCAAATACTACCAAGGGCGCGGTCCGAAATCGCACGCCTACTTCCATGCCCTCGAGGTTGAACACCATGTCTTTATTAACATGGAGACGAAGAAAGTTTACGTGTTGCCAGAAGGATATGAGGTGAAGAACAAGAGCTTGGATGATATCAAATACGTGGTTGATCCTCACTTTTCCAAGGAGGAAGTGGCAAAGCTGGATAAGACGGTCATAGATGCATTTGATCTGTCGGGCAAACGCTATAGGCCAGGTGAGCAATTCAACACCAAAGCTGGTGTAATGATATCGATGCTAACATCTTGGCTTGCTAGGGTTTGTTGGAATGAATAATATCAAGTCCAATGACTATCTAAATGTCATAGTTCAGTTGCTTGCGCATGTCCGCCCAATTAGGAACTTCTTTCTGCTCCATGACTTCCCAGCTCTGAGCACCCCCCAGCTTCCTCTGAGATTTGGGGTACTGGTCCGCAAACTATGGAATCCCCGGGCTTTCAAGGCACACGTTTCGCCGCACGAGCTACTCCAAGAGGTTGCAATACGATCGTCTAAACGTTTTACCTTAACGAAGCAATCGGATCCCATCGAGTTTCTCTCATGGTTTTTGAACAACCTCCATCTGACTTTGGGGGGCTCCAAAAAACCTTCCTCAAAGCCAACTAGTGTGATTCAATCGGCATTCCATGGCAAACTCCGCATTGAAAGTCAGGCCATCACAGCTAGGTCCGACAGCGCGAATGCCCGCCTTGTCTTTTCGGAATCAAGCACAACCACATCTCAGGTCAACCGCTTTCTAATGCTTACGTTGGATCTTCCTCCCACTCCCCTATTTCAATCCTCAAACAAGGATTCTATTATACCCCAGGTCCCTCTTACCACGCTTCTAAACAAATATAATGGTATCACTGCGTCAGAGAAACTTGCCCACCGTGTACGGCACCGGCTACTACACCCTCTACCGCCTTACCTTCTTTTCCACATCAAACGATTCAGTAAAAATAAGTTTGTCGCTGAGCGAAATCCAACTATAGTTACCTTCCCATCGCCTCATGGACTTGACATGTCGCCATATGTTGAACCAGACCCATCAGTATGGCCTCCAGGTGAACCTATTATCTATGATTTAGTAGCAAATGTCATTCTTGATGCTGCAGTGAATGTTCCAGGTGGGCCAGAAAATGCCGCAAACAGCGCTGAGACGGCCAAGGATTTGACCGAAACTGGGCCATCTGCGGCTAGTACAACCACACCAGGCGCAGCCGCAGGGAATCATAAGGTGTCATGGCTTATTCAACTATATGATAAGGCCATGGCTACGGAGAATGCCCAACAACAGCAGCAGAAGGGACCGGAGTGGCTGGAGGCACAGGATCTTTGGGTTAAACGTACAGAAAGTGAGACACTGTTTACGCGGGAAGGATATTTAATGGTTTGGGAAAGGAGGAAGACAAAACCTCTCGGAAGTAAGTGAGAGCAGTTTTCAATAAGCCTCAATTACCTTCTTATTGTAACTTAATCTTCTACTTGACACGAAGGCAATGTAGGATAAAAAAACAATGACTCGGAACAATAAACCTTGTTATATCATAGTTAATTCTACAGCTGGCCCCATTGAAACTTAACTTTTCCAAGAGTGACAGCAGCACTGGCCCCTAGTCCCCAGATTCCTGCACTAATAACCGTCTCAAATCCCACTATTAGTGCCATCTTTCCAACGTAGGATAGCATATCTAATGCATTCCCACCTCCCATCCATGCACCCAGTGGTCGTATATTAGACTGGAGTCCAAGCAATGATGCTGTGGCACCAAGCGGGAGAATTATTGCCGAAGACTGGGTAGACAAATATGTAAAAGCAAGGCTTCGAAGATAAAGAGATTCAAAGGGGTAAAATAAAACAGAAGTTATGATAGAAGATAAATGGGAGGAAAACGCATCCACGGGATGCGAGGAGAGAATAGTAACGTGATGGTCCCATTCTTCAGCGGCATGTAGTCCAGGGCGATCGAGAAGAGGCTGTCTTTGAGGACCAGTACCATTGGCCATCTGCTCACTGGAACTGCTACTTATGTTATCCTGTGGGGGATTTGGTGCGGTGTGATTAATCCCAGGAGTTTGCCACAATGCATCAGGTTCATCCTCGGGAGGGTGTGCTGTAGTATCTATACCATTTTGTCCTGGGTCATTAGGAATAGAATGACCTCTTTCTCGAGTGGATTCAGGGACGTTACTGGGGTGCTGACTTGAGTCAGAGAGCAATGCATCCAATAAATCAGATGCCGCGCGATCAATGGCACTTGTTTGTGACTCAGTTCTGTGAACAACGCCATTTGGAAGCGAAACACTTGCATTAAGGCCTTGGTTTTCGGCTTCGGCCTCTGTATGACTTTGCAGGAGTTCTAGGTGCATTGTAATCACATCAGAATTCTGGTGGATAAGAGAAGCCCTAACACGGGGGGACGAGGGTGGAGATGATTCTGGAGATGGAGACGGAGAAAACAGAGTATTCGTCCGGGAAGCAGGAACATGAGCGGTAGCCTCTGTAGAATCCACAGCATGAAGTGCTATATCATGCTGACTAGGAATTGAGAGGTCAGTATCATTGCCAGTGGGGGGCAAGGAAGTTCGTATATCAGAAAAATATCCTTCAGGCAGTTGAATTGGCGATTGAGCAAATCGGTTCTCATCGTCCTCTAGAATTTGGCCAACCATATTGACATTAATTGCATGTGAAGCCTGAGACTCTTGACCCAGTCCAGCTGTTGGCAAATCGGGATTATTTTCTGGGTTTAAATCCTGTTGCAGCTGCCCAACTCGTCGTTGGACGGATTCGTATCGCTCTAGCCAAGCAGGTTCTTCAGTGGCTGGCTTTGTGGCAGTTGGATGAAAGCCCACAGAGCGTAGTAACCAATTTTTAAACGTAACAAACTCATACTTTATCTCCTGGGCTAAAGTAAAATGGCTTCTTTTAATTTCTTCTTCTGATCTCTTACCAAGTGACGGAACTGTCCATTCGATGAGTTCATTCTCCACGGCAACTCTTAAAGAAAGCTTATCAGGACGATCGGGTTTAGGGAGGCGGCGTCGAAGGATCCTGTAGACTCTCGCCTCAACCACAGGGCGAACGTTGATATATAGGTTGAATAGAATGAAGGGTGAAGTAGCCAGAGAGATACAATAGAGACCGATCGTGTGAGCTGATAATTTTGAGGGGAGGGGTGGTAGTTGTATCAGAGAATTTGCGGTAAATGGAATAAAGGAGTATAATGATGGGATTGAGAATGGAGGTAAAAGTTGAAGCGACTGTAGAAGGGAAAACATGTACCCTTGTCCGAGGACAAGGATAACGGCAGAGTTAGCACTAAATAACGGTTAGCATGCAAATAAATTAACATCGGGGCAAAGGGAGCCATGTACCCAAAAGACAATACACTCATTAGACCACGAATGAACTTTTTATACCACTTTGCATCAATAAGGGAGGAAAGGGTTGAATGAAGAGAGTCTAAAGCTGACTCTAAGAAGTGTGACCGGCAAACAGATAGTAAAAAAGATACGGTCCAAACGGGAAGCCCTGCGAAATAAAAGCCCGCAAAGCCAATTCGTTGACGTTCTCCGGAAACTATATCTGTTAAAGAGCCAATATTGTAACTTTTGAAGGTCTACAAAAGATGTTAGAGGCTGAAAAGACAAGGGGGGGGGGGGAGGGAAAGGGTGTGGGTGGGATATGAATATTCACCTGAATTCGACAGGCTAAAGATTTCGTCCACCAAGAGGCTCCAAACATGCTAAGCTGATCGATAGCCGCTAGGGCCAATCCAAAGTCATTTTCCTCCGCAAGTAAGGCAATCTTTTCTTGTTCTCTCATACTAGCCGTGTTTAACTCTTCACCGCTGACAACGATACCCATGGTAGATAGAACATCATTCTTTGCCTTTCTAAGCTGCCTAGCCTCAGCCTTTGAGCGGCGGTTAATAGGATGTCCACGAGCGTCATACTCTTGGACATATCCATCAGCATTCGAGTTCGCTAGGTGTCGGTTTGGTTGTGGTATAGCCGACCCATTTACAATGAGCTCTGGTGCCTCGTAAGGAGACCGGCCCTAATAATTTATCAGCATATTGATAGCTCAGGCTGTATAAGGACACAGGCTTCATAAATAAATTGAGAATTCGATCGACGGCGTAGGTCTTTTTATTGACCCAACATACCAAAGCAAGTGAGTTCAAATATGGACGTCTCCCCATACTAGTCAGTTAGCTGTGAAGAGAAGTTAGAGGAAAAAATCATTTCGCAGTATCGCTTCTGGTCTGGTCAAGGAGTGTGTTCTAGGGGTATAATTCTCTGGTCAACCAAAATGATCCACAGAAATGACGTTCTTCTGGACTGTGGATGTTGTTATTTAAGGAAGTTGACGTTATGAACAACTGGCGCCTATCGCGGTTAGTTTAGCAGCCCCACTTTTTCTGCCCTGTTAATAAAAATTTAAGCGCGTGGCAGCTTTTTTATTTTTTATTTTTTGCGGCTTCATATTGAACAAAGTACTCTGATTTTTGCTAGGATTGGTTGCTCACCTGATATGGTATATCAATATTTGGACTGATGGCGTCTTACTCCACCAACTGCTGATTTTATTTTTTTCCTTTCTTTGCGCAATAATCCTTCGGTATCAAGCCATGTCTAAAGTCGCTGTCAAGACCACTTTTGAGGTGCACAAGACCATACAGCCTATATACACTGGGGGGAGCGTCTCACTTGATGCTAGTGGTAGGTTTCTGGCGACATGTGTGGGCGAAGATGCCTTGGTCATTGATTTAGAATCTGGAGAGAGGCTGGCGCAAATTGAAGGCGTAAGTTGATAGACGGATTCTTCCATGCGAGTTAGAACTAATACCTTTATTAAGGATGGAGAACTGATTACCAGTATATCGAGTATGTATGCTCTTGAATGTTACATTCTCCTACGGGCTGAGCTAACTTTTTCTTAGTCTCCCCCGATGGATCCCACCTTGCGCTTTGCTCAAGATCTCTCTCGATGCGAATATTATCTCTTAAGCCTTCTGACGACTCGAATCGCACCATTGAAGTAGAACTTCTGCGGTCCCTTAAACCTCATACAACGCCCGTTGTGACGACGGCGATTGATCCTACGAGCTCTCTCCTTGCAACTGGCAGTGCGGATGGCTCCATAAAAGTTTGGGATCTAAGAAGAGGGTACGCAACACACACATTCCATGGCCATGGGGGTGTTATTTCGGCTATGTGCTTCTTTGAAATTGCTCTAGAAAGGCTCAATGAGAAACAGAAGCCCAAATTCAAGAATATCCAGAGCAACGATGATGACCAAGCCGACTCTATGGCTTCCGGCGTTCGCTTAGCATCCGGGAGTGAAGACGGCAAAATCAGAATATGGGACCTTAGCAAGCGTAAATCGGCCGCATCCCTGGATTCACATGTATCAGTCGTGCGCAGCCTATCCTTCTCGAGATCAGAAAATACCCTTCTATCTGCCAGTCGGGATAAAACGGTGATTATATGGGATGCGACGACATGGGACTGCAAACGGATCATACCTGTTCTTGAGAGCGTTGAAGCGGCTGGGTTCTTATCGGACGGCCCATTCTGCTATATCGGTGGCGAGAACGGCAAGTTGAGAGTATGGGACTCTAGTAGGGGAAGTGAAGTCACAGAAGACCAGCCCATAGGAAGTGAACAAGAAGCAATTGTCACAATAGAATATTCTGACAGTCTACCGTTCTTGTTGACTGTTCATGTTGACCAATCTTTGAAGATTCATTCCCTCGAGCCATTGTCCTCCTTCGCACATGGAGGTAGAATTGAGCCGCTGCCGGTCTCACGACAAATTTCCGGTAACGATGATGAAGTTATTGATATGGCCTGCATTGGTCGGGATAGGTCATTACTTGCATTGGCCACCAACTCAGAATATATAAGAATTGTTCGCGCGAAGTCTATGAATGAGGCTGAAGGATCTGGAAGCCACTTTGGAGCCGATGTCGCTCGACTTGAGGGTCATGAGGAAATCATAATTTGCCTTGATGTCGACTGGTCTGGAAACTGGCTCGTGACTGGAGCCAAAGACAACAGTGCCAGGCTATGGAGAGTAGACCCAGTCTCTTCATCTTTTACCTGCTTTGCAACTTTCACTGGCCATGCTGAATCAATAGGGGCCATTGCGTTCCCGCGGTCAGCCCCAGCTGAAGGTACACCTGCCTTTGAAGATCCCCTCAACCATCCACCCCCCTTCTTCATTACTGGTTCCCAAGATCGAACTATCAAACGATGGGATACATCCAAACTCAATGTCACAGGATCAAAACCGCACACTCCAAAGGCACTATATACTCGAAAAGCGCATGAAAAAGATATAAATGCACTTGACGTGAACCATTCATCCACCTTATTTGCATCTGCTTCACAGGATCGTACTGCCAAGATATGGTCTGTCGAGGATGGCGCGGTTACTGGTGTTCTTCGTGGTCATAAGAGGGGCGTATGGTCCATTCGATTTGCTCCCAAGGACACACCGATTTCTACCACTACCCCTGGTTCAATTAGCAGAGGGATAGTTGCCACTGGCTCTGGCGACAAGACTATCAAATTATGGAGCCTTTCAGATTATAGCTGTCTTCTGACATTCGAGGGCCACAGTAATAGCGTATTGAAAGTACTATGGCTCCCGCCGCCACATATCTCTCAAACTGATGAGGATATATCTTCTCGAGGGGCTGCACAAACTAACCCCCTAGTTGCCTCCGCCGGCGCTGATGGATTAGTGAAAATATGGTCCCCATCCACTGGTGAGGTAGAGACGACCCTAGATAACCACACCGACCGCGTCTGGGCTTTGGCAACTCCTTACACACCTTCATCCGCGACACAGAGCCAGGGAAATACGACAGAAAGCAACTATGATTTCTCCTTGATCTCTGGTGCTGCAGATTCTGTGGTGACTTTCTGGAAAGACACGACCTCAAGCACCCTGTCTGCTGCAGTCACAGCGAGCTCTGAACGGATTGAGCAGGACCAGCAACTTCAAAACTACATTCACGCTGGTGCTTACCGTGAGGCCATTACCCTTGCTCTTCGTCTAAACCATCCGGGTCGGTTACTGTCTCTATTTACCACAGCCATTGATACGACTGAGGATACCGCGGAAAGAGACCCTGATAACTTGACGGGAAATGCCGACATCGATGCAGTTCTTAAGACATTAGACGATGAACTCTTATACATTCTTCTAATCCGCCTGCGTGACTGGAATACGAATGCTCGAACTGCGCGAGTGTCACAGCGTATTCTATACGCACTTTTCAGGTCATACCCGTCGTCCACTTTTATTGAGCTTGCTGACCGAAAAAATGTCCTTCCAAATGATGGCAAATCAGGAAAATCAGCTGCTATGAAAGATATTTTGGAAGCATTAGCTGCATATACTGAAAGACACTATCGGAGAATCGAGGAGCTAGTTGACGAAAGCTACCTCGTGGAATGGGTCCTTGGTGAGATGGGCGGAGGAGTGGGAAGTGCAGCACCAGCACTTAATGGTACAGATGGAGAGGATATAATTATGGTCTAATGCGAAACAGATGCCGTTATCAAATTCCAATGGGAGTTGAGGAATAAAAAGTGCATTTTTACGGAATTTTGCAAGGAGTTGAATGTGTAACTGTCGGAGTTTTGACTTGATAACTAGCAGATTTCACATATTCGTTTGACATTAGGCCATAATCCAAGTTTGCTGGCTTGCTGTCTATTGATACATATTCTACAGAACTAAACAACGATGACACCATAGTATCTTAACGTAAAGGTGTAGAGAATCCTATTATCTTCTGTCATAGTCCCTCCTTCTGTCTCGATCCCTGTCTCTGTCTCGACGCCTATCTCTATCGCGGGCTCTGTCTCTCTCCCTGCCGTAATCATGACCTCTACGTTGGTCGTCTCTTTTATCCCGATTGCGCCCTGATCCACGGTCCCTGTCTCGATCCCTATCTCTGGCCCTGTCTCTGTCCCTGTCTCTGTCCCTGTCTCTGTCTCTGTCTCTGTCCCTGTCTCGATCCTTGTCTTGATCCCTATCTCTGTCTCGACGCTGATGGTTTCCACTATCCTCTTCTGTGATGATCTCACCCGTTTTCTTACTTTTCAGAATAACGGGTGTATACAATCCTTCACCTTCGTTCTTTGCTTTTCTCATTGCTGCCTTCCCCCAGGCTCCAAGTTCGACTTCAGCACCTCCTTTCCCACCGAGATCTTTTGCGCCTATTCCAAGGTATCCAGGTCTTCTCTCAGGGACACGGGCTGTTACCGGGGTATTTCCATAGTTTCCTCTACCGACAGGTTGGCCCTCTTTCCACCCCATACCGCGTAACAATGCAGCACCAAACTCTTCCACTGGCACGGCATTATAGGCGCTCAAGCTTGCTGGGGCAGGGCGTGACTCTATATCTCGACGAAATGATTTGGTTTCATCGTAAACTGAAGAGTTATTCTCGTTAGGACGGGCCGTTATTACCAGATCTGACGGTTTGGATTCTGCTGATTCCCCTTTGCTCTCACGGATGAGAGCCTGCAAAGCAGCATCGTCCTGCGATAGTGGCTTCGTTTTCGGTTCTTCCTTGGTCACCGAGACACCCGCGCCTTCATTGTCTCCATTTCCATTTCTTTCCACATCCCCTGCCACTGTATGTGTTGCAACTGCCTCTGCGCTAGGCTCTGCATAGCTCAAACCAGCTTTTACCTCCGGAGCATCAACCTCCATTGTGGACTCCGCGGCTCCATTTGCCTCCCTTTTCCTCTGAGCTTGTACTTCAGCAGGTAACACACTTCGTCGCACCCCCTGTGTGCGAGCATGTAGCTTATCTCTCCATTTATTTCGTGATTCAATCTTGATAGTTAGCGGTTCCTTTTCTCTCTTCACCCGCTTATTGCTGATTATTGCACCACCAGCTTGGTGATCGAACCCTGTGACTTCTTCTGGCACTGGCTCTCCTTCATCCTCACTGGCTGAATCATGATCATTGAATCTTCGGGTTCTGCTCGAGAGCTCTCTTGTTCCGAATGGAGCTGCTGGTTTGCTTTGCGTGGACGGCGTCGGCGTTGAACGGCGAGAAGAGTCGGCTGAGAGTGCGATGGAAAACGGCTTTGGTTTGGAAACTCCTTCCGAGCTTTCGGGTTGCATCGTAGATCTTGGGACGGAGTATAAGATCAGATTTAGCTCTCCTATATAACCCTTGATGCTGGGTCAAAGATATTGAAGGAATTAAATACTAACAGTTTGAAGTTGAGGCTCGTTGACTAGCGGCGACAGCTGGATGACTAAGCAAGAATAACATGACGTTTAACTAATGGATATCCACTGAAAGTATAAAATCTAAGCAAGCATTACGTCTGCTAGGAGGTCGGAAGTGATATTGATGCTTAAATATTTTTTTTTATCATAGTTATTAAAGGTGCTATAAGTGCGTATGGCTAGATCACACTGTCCAGAGGAGACAGACCAAACACACAGCATGCAAACCTATACATGCACGCATCTAATGCAATATAAGTACATACATTAACGGTTGAGGCAAGGGGGAGCATTGCATTTCGACAAAGACGTACGTATGTGCTGGGGATGGTAATGATGGAATGGCAAAGGAGTAAGGATGAAGGTGGAAGTTGATGGAAGGAAAAGGGGTACGTCGTTATCCATGTAAAGACATCAGGCGAGCGATTAAAACAGGGTAAAGTATCAAGGAAGCAACGGAAGGAATAAATAAAACACCACCGGTAAAAATCATGTACACGTTAAATCCCCATTTTCTAACATTCCGCTCAGCTAGACGCCGTTTGTGCTTGCGCAGGTCTCGGACTTTTACCAGGCGGCGGCGGCTGTGTCTGTTGCTGTTGCGGCGGCTGCTGCTGTTGTTGTGGCCCTCCTTGGCTACTAGGACGCTGACTCTGCGGGGTTGCACTTCGGCTTTGATGCATGAGCATGTTGGTCATCGCGGGACTGGCTATGCCGACCCCTGGCCGGTTCTGTTGGCCTCCAGGCTGTGAAGCACCTAGCCGATTTATGTATCCTTGTGTTTGGTTCTGCAACGGGACTGGTGTCACGCCATTCACAGTGCCTTGCTGGGAAATTTGTTGCCCAGAGTTCCCAGCCTGATAGTTAGAAGGTAGGTTGCCGACACCAAGGTTACCTGCCGCAGCGTTTAGAGCTGCTTGTGATAATCGTTGCTGTTGATACTGCTGCAGACGCTCTGTGGCAAATTTCGAGACCTGTTCTTGAGACATAGTGGGATGAAGGCGTTGGAGAGAGGCCTGTATGTTGTTTACGTTGGGCAATGATGGAGCGTTATTGAGGGACGTGGATGGGTGGTTCATGCGAGGAGAAGAGGCAGGCATTACGCCGGGCGTAAGAGACGAAGCGGCAAATGACGGACTTCCACCGTTGGTTGCAGCTTGGAAAGCGGCCATGAGGGCAGGATTGCTTGAAGTAGTGGCGGGGGTGGCATTCATATTGGGGGAAGAATGAGGTCCCTGTTGTGGAGCGAAGCCTTGTTGACCACCATGGAACTGGTGTTGTTGCTGGCGGGATTGGAGAAGACGTTGTTGCTCTTGAAGACGATTGGCCTCACGGATGATACGCGAGTTGTCAGGGGATGTTTGGATAGGAAGACCTGGCCGACCATTAATAGGCTGTTGGAGGCCTTGTTGAGGCATCATCTTCATCGACATCCCACTGGGCACTGGGATTGGACCAGTGGCTGGTAGACCATTGGGCATGGCTGCCATTCCTGGGTGTGGGCGGGATTGAGAGACGGCCACACCGTTTGGTATGCCGTTGGCCAATCCATTTGCAGTGGGAACTTGGACACCACCGGCGCCATTGGGAACAGCCGCCGGAGGGCGGACTGGCATACCATTGAACTGACCAGATGGGTTAAGCTGAGCCGCACGCTGGGCCATGGCAGCCTAAGAGTACCAAGTCAGTGATTGGATAGAAACTTTGTATGCTCCGCTAGAAAATATCATACCCGCTGATGAGCAATCATTTGCTGACGGTACTGCTCTTGTTTCTCCAAAAACTTGAGTTCCCTCTCGTGCTTCAACTGGCTGAATTCCTGAGGCGTCGAGATTGGCGGATGTGGCTGGGTCGCTTCATTGACCTTGCGCATGGAGGCGAGTTGCGTGGCTAAAATGGAAAAGTTGTCAGCTTGGTGACACAAGTGGGTGATATATACAGGGAAGGACAAGCAGAGGCAAAAAAAAAAAGGAAAAAGGAAAGGAAAACTTGGAATGCATCCTTACCATGCTGTTGCTTCTGAAGGTTTGTCTCTCGTTTTTGAGAGAGCTTTCGCATGCCAGCCAGAAGTGCCAAATGCCTTGAAGACCGCTTTCTCTCCACCCGTAATGGCTGTGCAGTACGCCGCCGTATCAATGCCTGAGCGCTTGGGTTTACTTGACCGCCATTCTGCTGCTGTTGTTGTTGCTGTTGTTGAACCGCCTGTTGTTGGGCGTTCATAATTGTTCTTTGAGCAGCTTCAAGGCGTGCATTGTAAGTTCGGAAATACGGAGTCTTCGCCATATCAGGAGGTAAGCCTTCTAAACTAATCCAACGCTCAAAGCATTCCCAAGGAGTTCTTCGCTCAGAAGTAGAGACGAAAGATGATCGCGGAGCTAGACAGCTGGCGATAAGGGACCAGTTAAAAGAATATTCTTGTACTAGTTTTCGAAGCTCGTCGTCCTCTGCCAAAGTCCAGTGGGATGATTGCCGTGACTCATAGAACCCAAGGGGTGGCATAATGTACTCGGTTGGAGGACGGAATGCGTTGCCCGGATGGATTCGATCGCGGAGGGCTTTGTATTCCGGGGAGAAGAGAGCGACGTCCACTTGTTCTGGTAAGAGAGATCTATACCCATTCTCTTCCTCGCCATCATAATAGGTATCTTGTTCGTAATCGTAACGGCTTCGTTTCCTAGGCGGGCCATCTTCTTTGAACTGGATTGTTCCCTGAGCGTATTTTGAGACAGGCAGAAGCTGCGTCTTCCATACATCATCAGGTTGGATCTTAAAGGCTGGTTTGTTTGTTTCCGGAGCTATCTGTACGGGACAGTATAATGGAAGTTCTCCAAGTATCTTTTCCGACGCAATGGTTCGCTCCATGCGGAATGTGAACTCATCCGAGCCAGATGAGAAAATGGCAGCAGGAACATTTCCATCATCAAAATCGGGATGCTCGTCATTGAAACCATCGCTAACTGAGTCGTCATCTGCCGAATGGATCAAGTCAGGGGTGGGATGATTATTTGGCAGCACTTCATCCGGGTGCCCATCAATGAGCTTATCGCTTTCAGGGGCTTCTGCTGCTGGTGGAGGTGGAATGTTAGCAGGTACTCGTAGAGAGCGTCGACAGTCTTCATCACTCGCAACATAGTCGGCACACCACTCTGCGCAGCGCTTTGCTGCTGTGAGTTTCCACTTTCGTTCTTCTCTAAAGTCCATTCGCATCCATTTTACATGATCCAGCATGATATCCCAGTGAGTGGCCTGCCTCGGTGGTTCTGGGGAACGCTGTAGTTGCCGGAGAGCCCATCTGTTGGAATGCTGTAGCTGATAAATCCGCTTCAAGGTGCGGCAATCCATTTGTTCGTGGTATTCGAGGAAGTGGTTGGAAGTACTGAGGGTTTTGTGGGCTGTAGATAGAAGGGTATTGAGGCTCATAGTACGAGGGGGATAGTGGGCCTTTGCCTGGAAGAGGGTATATAGGTAGTCCTGTTCCTCGTTTGGAGATTTGCGGGTTTCTTCATCTCTCCCTGAAGCCAGTTGCATGGCCTTTCCCTTTTCCTGACTTGATGTCTTTGGAAAAACAACCGTTGACAGCCTGCTCCTCTCCTTGTCTGGTCTTTCGCTCAGTCTCAATTTTGATGGTGAAGCTGGGGAAGTGTGTGAAGTGCCAGCCTGCTTGTCAAACACGGATGACCGTCGTGAGTCCCTAGAGTGCTGTTCGGTTTCTGGAGTTGCGCTTGGTTTTGGACTTTCTCCCAGAATTTCCGATACAGACTTGTGCCGAATTGCGCCGGACGCGACCCTGGTAGTCATTCGTTCTGGCCGTGGGTGCTGCTGTTCGGCAGGTTGCCGCTGGCTCTCGACTGGTTTCGTAGCAGTTTTGCCATCTGACACCACCTGGGGTCCAGACGAGGACGACGGCCTGCTGTTAGTGACTGACTCCGTAGGCTCCCGCTTCAGCTGCGGTTCCTTGAGCTCTGTCGGAGCTTCGGTCATATGCTGGTCTCCATCTTTGTCCTGGGTTGTGATAGGCTGTTTAGGGGTGGTAGAGTTTCGAATGGACATGGCAGCTTCGAGCTGTAGCTGTTCATCCGGGGTTGAGGGTACCGCGGTGGACATGGGCTGTGACTGGACATTTGAAGGGGGTTCGTCGGTGGAGTGTTTGCCCATTGAAGGAGATTCAGCAATAGAGGCGACTGATTCTGTTGAGCTAGAAGCAGGAGACCGTTCGGTGGCAGATGTATGACTGGAGGATGGACCGGTTGACATTGGTGAAGAAGCGGCCTCGGCGGCCTTTGGAGGAACAATGATAGGCGCGACACCTAGGCGGTCATTAAAGGAAGAGGTACGGTTGGTTTCTGGAGGTGAGAGGGGGTGGGCAGTCGCCTGGGTGGTAGCCTGAACAGCCGTATCGGGTGAAGAGGCAGTTTTCGCGGGAGCTTCGGCGGCATGCTGAGGAGGGCTGGTGTCTATGCCATTGGGTTGGTGCTGGAATGAAGCAACGGGTGGCACTGGCTCTGGCGGTTCTGTGGTCTGGACGCCCGCCGAAGACACAGTGAGCTGTGGTTGATCGTTGCCTGCTGCGAGCCCGCCTTGGGTCGGTTGTTCATGACTAGTTATGCCGGCTGCCGATTGGGGGGGCGGTACCCGCGGGCGATCGAGCTCATCTGGGCGCGACGGTCCATATTTACTCTCACACTCAGCAAGCACAGTCTCGAGTCGTGGCCGTTCAGGCAGGGTATTTTCGTCGAAGAGTCGGCCTCTGTATGGACGCAATTATTAGCACTGCAACCGGTCTGAAGTCCAGCATAGAAGAGCATATCCGGCAGTGTAAAACGGGTCAAACACGTACTTTGAGAGGTCGTTTGCGTCGAGGAATGCGGCCTCCTTCAGGCGGGCCAGGGGCTCACTGTGGCCGCCGGTGTCGCTGGGATGGGGGAAGGTCGCCGTCGCATAGTAGAGCTCGCTCAGCTTGCGCTTCCGCGACGACACACAACGCCTGGGGGAAAACAAAAAGTCAGCGAACGAGTCCAAGCAAACCGAGGGCGAGGGAAACGATGGAACGGTCAAAAAGGGTGGTTTACATACGCGATCTCGTCATGTCTGGATGCGAGCGGCCCGTCAGAGAGCATCGAGGCTTTTCTCACGGCGGCATCCGATTCACACGCAAAAAGCGAGGGCCAGGGGCCTCTCGGGGGTCATACGAGCGCGATGCGTCGCTCTGATGAGATGGAATCGATGGCGGTGGTCGTTGTTTTGATGGCTGCAGTTGGTGGACGTCGCTTTTTCTGCGTGAAGTTCGACAAAATTGCGAGTTTTCTGCTTTTTTGCTGCTTTTCGAGATGTAGCAGTTTGCTGACTAAGCTGACTAAGCGGAGATACTTTGATCCGCGAAAAAGTTGAGGACGGGAAAAAGGTTAAAAAAAAGAGACGGCGAAGACGACGAAGGCAAAAGGACGGCAAAAGGCAAGGAGAAGTAGTATAAAAAAAAAAAGAAAAGGGAGGAAGAAGAAGATACGGAGAAGAAGAAGATAATATAAAGAGGAAGAGGGAGGAGGAACAGGCGAAGGTGCCGGCAGAGAAGAGAGAAAAGATGGCCAGGAGAGAGACGACAGTGCAGATAGTCGCGGGCTCCTACGAAAGAGTCCTCCATGGCATCAATGCCACGATATCCCTCGATGAAGGAAATTCCAAGGGACAGACTGAAGATGTCGGAGAAGGCGAGGATCAGGTCAAGTTCACGGATACATTCCTGTTCCAGGCCCACACGTCGGCGGTTCGTTGTCTGGCGCTCTCACCGATGCCCAGCGCAGACAACAAGCAGCAACAGAATGTTCTACTGGCTACCGGAGGCACAGACGACCGCATCAACTTGTACAGCTTATCGGTGTCACCAATGTCTGCAGATACTGGCCTTGTGCCTCTGCCATCGCTAGCAGGCAACAAAGTGCTGGAGAACCCCCGGAATCGCGAACTGGGAGCTCTGATGCACCACTCAGCCAGCATTACGGCCATGCACTTCCCTACTCGGTCGAAGCTTTTATCTGCGTCAGAGGACAATACCATTGCAGTTACAAGGACCAGAGACTGGACTGTTGTCTCATCGATTAAGGCACCGCACCCCAAGACTCAAGGAAGACCGAGCGGGGACACCGCTCCCGTTGGTGGTGCGCCGGCCGGTATCAACGATTTTGCCGTGCATCCTAGTATGAAGCTGATGCTTACCGTGGGCAAGGGGGAGAAGAGCATGAGGCTATGGAACCTGGTTACCGGCCGGAAAGCTGGCGTGTTGAATTTTGGGCGGGAGGTGTTGACTGCCGCGAAGGAAGGGAAATGGGGGACCGGCGAGGGGCGGAAGATCCGCTGGGATTCGGCCGGAGAAGAATTTGCCGTTGCTTTTGAACGAGGTATCGTTGTCTTCGGGGTGGTATGTTGTGCCCGTCTTTCCTTTTTTTTTTTTTTTTAATTTTTGCTACCTTTATATTCACACACTGACTGGACGTAGGACTCGGTTCCAAAGTGTAGAGTGGCCACCTCACCATTCACAAAGGTACACCACATCAGCTATCTTGACATTGAAACTGATGACGAGAAGAAGCAGCTATTGGTAGCCTCTACCGAAGACGGCAGACTCGTCTTTTATTCTACAGCGTCAGACTCGTTAGAGGAGCTTGTTGAGGGAGGCGACACCACCATTCCGACGGCGCCGTTCCTCTTCCAGCTCGGTGGTAAGGCTCATGGCCAGTCCAGCAGGATAAAAGAATTTGAAATTCTCCCGCTCCAGGAGAACTCAAAGACTATACAGTTCATCGTTGTTACCTCTGGCAGTGATGGTGCATTAAGAATATGGACCATCAAACCAGAAGAAATCCAGCAGACCAAGCAAGTCAAGCGAGGCAAACCGTCTAAGTCTGGTCAGCCTGTGCAGGTAGGTAGATTACTCGTTGCCTACGAAACCGGTAACCGAATAACCTGCATGAAGGCCTTTATCATGCGAGAGCCTATAGGAGAAGAAGAGCTCAGCGAGGGCGACTCTGAAGCAGATGATGATGACGAAGATGAAGACGATGAAGATTCTGATAGCTCATGAAAAGCTCTAGCAGCCAAGCTGTTACTCTACCTGGCCCTCTGCCAACGATCAAAATGATGTGAATTCACTATATTTGATAGATCAAAGTCTCAGGGGCAGCAACCCTGTCCACCCCCTCGTTCATCACTGCTAACCCGCAGCCTGCCATCTCCATAGACTAGTTATACATCCTCAGCCAAAAATTCATCTATCTTCCTCTCCAAATATTCTTCTTCTTTGCTGTCTCCCAAACAATTAAATTATGCATCTCTTTTCCCTCCCACGGACGGAAAATCTACAAGTCACGTGCCAATGTTGACTAAAAAAATATTTCGTGACTCAAAAAAGTTCGCATTTTAAAATAAAACAGTAAAAAAAGTCCACAGAAAAAGACGGAGAGACGAAGAGAGGGAAACCAAAGAACCAAAGAAATAAGCATTCTGTCCATACGATTAATATCACAGTCGAGCTACTTCAACCCGCAGCTCCCAGCCCGCGAACACCAAGGAACGTCGCCTGCTTAGTTACCCCACTGAGCGTAGTTTATCGAAAAAATAACCAAATAAAATCCGTCAAAACTCCAACTTCTCTGTGTGCGAAGAACCACATCCACGACCACCAGCGCACCGTTAGCTCAGAACAGGCGGATTGCAATCATGGCGACGCACAGTGACTTCTCAGACGACGAGTCGCAGCCCGGCTCGCCCGTGCTCGGCGATTCCAACGGTGTCGATAACTTTGACGACCAGGAGCCCCTCGACCACGAAGATGATTCACAGACACCGCTCAAGTCGGCTCTAAAACAGCCTGCGCAGGCAAAGAAGCCAGAGCTTCCCGAGCAGCCAGACCCATCGACTCTCGATCTCTCTACTCTCACGCCGCTGACACCCGAGATTATTGCCAGACAGGCGACTATCAATATTGGTACTATCGGGCATGTCGCTCACGGAAAATCAACCGTCGTCAAGGCTATTTCGGGAGTGCAGACTGTCAGATTCAAGAACGAGCTGGAGAGAAATATTACCATCAAACTGGGCTATGCCAATGCAAAGGTGTACAGATGTGACAACAAGGCCTGTCCCAGACCTACTTGCTACCGAAGCTTCAAGAGCGACAAGGAGGTTGACCCTCCATGCGAGAGAGAAGGATGTACAGGCAGATACAGACTCCTTCGACATGTTTCGTAAGTCGTATTATTTATATACCTATACTTAAGTATATGACTAACTAGCTGTAGGTTCGTCGATTGCCCTGGGCACGACATTCTCATGAGTACTATGCTTTCAGGTGCCGCCGTCATGGATGCCGCTCTGCTTCTCATTGCTGGTAACGAAACTTGCCCACAGCCCCAGACCTCTGAGCATCTGGCTGCTATCGAGATCATGAAGCTCAACCATATCATCATCCTCCAAAATAAAGTTGACCTGATGCGCGAGGACGGCGCCCTGCAGCACTACCAGTCCATATTGAAGTTCATCAGAGGAACAGTGGCCGATGGATCACCCGTTATTCCCATCTCGGCTCAGCTCAAGTACAATATCGATGCCGTCAACGAATACCTAGTCTCCCACATCCCGGTTCCAGTCAGGGACTTCCTTGCTCCCCCTCACATGATCATCATCCGATCCTTTGACGTCAACAAGCCTGGCTCTGAAATCGAAGACCTCAAAGGTGGCGTTGCTGGTGGAAGTATCTTGACCGGTGTGCTCAAGCTCGGGGACGAAATCGAAATTCGACCAGGTATTGTCACCAAGGATGAGCAGGGCAAGATTCAGTGTCGCCCTATCTTCAGTCGTGTCGTAACCCTACTTGCCGAGCAGAACGACCTCAAATTCGCCGTTCCCGGTGGACTTATCGGTGCTGGAACTAGAATCGATCCCACTCTTTGCCGTGCTGATCGTCTACTCGGTTTCGTTCTTGGTCACCGTGGCCGTCTTCCTGCCATCTACAGTGAAATCGAAGTCAATTACTTCCTTCTTCGACGCCTTCTTGGTGTCAAGACTGCCGATGGAAAACAGGCAAAGGTTGCTAAGCTCAGTAAGAATGAAGTTCTCATGGTAAACATCGGTTCGACCGCCACCGGTGCAAAGGTCATGGGTGTCAAGGCAGATGCCGCCAAGCTGAGCTTGACTGGCCCAGCCTGTACAGAAATTGGAGAGAAGATTGCCCTCAGTCGAAGAGTTGACAAGCATTGGCGTCTTATCGGTTGGGCGAATATCGTCGCGTAAGTACTCATTCTTTCACATGTTCCTTTGGAGGATAACATCTAACATTTATCATAGTGGTAACACGTTGGAGCCTATCTCCAACTGAATTTGATACCGCTCATTGAACGGCACTTACACTCTTAAGGGATGTATGGTTGCCAGAAAGGGGCTATAGAGAAGAGTCGGCGGAGCCAGGGAGCTGTACTGGGTAGGGGCGGGCTATCCGTGTATCTGCCAGTCGACTCGAGACTATAAAAAAGCAATCATCATCATACCCTTTCAAATGTCCACCGGACAAACTACAATTTCAGCTCCTGACAGAATGGATTGCCTGCCCCTACTCTCAAACCCGCTTCGTCTCTACGAATAGCCGGTAGGGCATTTTTTTTTTCAAAAGCAAAAAGCAAAAGCATGTTCCAAGTTCAAGTAACTATATCACGCTTGTTCACATGGTTTCCTCCCTTTTCTTCTTGCTCATCATATTTTCCTCCTCTCTTTCACCCTCAACTTCCGCATATTCCCTTATAGTCGAGCAGTTGCATACGCCTCTCATGCGTTCCGATTCTCTTTTAGTCTCCTTTCGTTGACCCTGCCTCTTTTGTCAAAATATTCTACTTCTCTTATTTTGCTTTTTCCCACCTCTTTTCCGAAGCATAGATAAAAATTGTTTCTCTTCTAGGTCGGGACTTAAAAAGGGACAAAATGGAGAATAATGTGGAAATGATAGTTATGAAATAAAACTATTTTCAGGCATAACTAGTTCTAATGTTTATGTGAAGATATTGTAAATTCGTTTAACCTTTCTCTCACTGAAAAGACTTCAGTCAGGAGAAAACTTCCATATCTATCAATGTGTAGATTGTAGAAGTTCCAAAATAAGTATATCGTGGGTAAAAAAAAATTCTATAGCACACTATTATACAAGTTTGTTCTGCTCCCTTAGACAATACAGTAATTGCAGGTCAAATTCACAATTCTGACATGAAAATAGGCCAGCACCTTTTATGGACCTCAATTTAATTAAGTTGAAGTCTCAAACTCCATTCCTCATATTTTCCGAGGAAGGTGTGTAGAACATATCCGTATACGATTCAACCAACCCAGTTTACCAACTCATGTATTTCCTGTTCTTCGAACGTCTCCGCGCCAACACACCACGACCACCTCGGCTTTTCACACGGGCCAGGAATCCATGGCGCCGCTTCTGGACCCTCCGACTAGGGTTGTATGTATCTCGTTTAACGCCCAGGGAGGCGGTGGATGAGAACCCACGGGCTGATATCGGGTTTGGGCGTAGAATGGAGGCTGAAGATGGTATTTGGGAGACAATTGAACTTCTTTGAGGCGCTATCATGGTGGGCCGTGAGACACTGAATGCGGAGAAGGATCTTGTGATTTTTTGTAAGGTCGAGCTGTCCATCAGATGTCAGAGAAAAAAATCTGGGATAGCGGGTAAACTGCTGCAACCTGCGGGTCACTCACCTTGAAATACTGCTCGGAGCTCTTTCAAAAAGACATCTTATAATCACAAAGGGCTTGACCCTCGAAACGTGTGAACTGAACATCTTTGCTGCTTATTTGTAGATTTATTTCCGCTTCTTCGTTGATTGAAACGAAAGATCGAGGCAAGTTCAAGATGCGCACAGACCAACTTTTTTTTTTGGCTTGACCTGAAAAAAAAAAAAAAAAATCATGTCCAAAAACTAATTGAATCTTCAGAACGACAAGCCGCAGAAGACCAGGAAGATCCAATTGCACAATAAACTCACAATTTGGCATCTTGACTGTTTGATAGAAAGAAATTGTTTTAGATTTATTACTCGATATTTGATCTTGCGGTCTTTTGAATTCATTGGTGAAGCCTAGGAAAATGGCATCTCAAGCAGGCCCAACTCCGCTGCCTGCCACCACAATACTTAAGAGCGAGCGCATATCCCAAGCAGAGGCTCATGAATTCCTTACAGCCTATCTCGATCGCGCGGCCTCAGACCCAGGATTCCAGCCAGATTCTACGCTCTCACCACAAGGTCCCATTGCCGCTGGCGTTGGGTCGTCTCCCAACCTAGTGATACACAACCTGAAGCGAGTCCAGGCCGGATTGGCCGAAGAAGTGCTCGGAAAAGATCTTATATACGCGAAACTGGAGAATGAAGGCGGTGCTGCCGGTGGTATATTTGAGCTACATTCCCATAATGCAACTGATGGACAGAATTGGGCCGGCAAAAAGCGAGAAACTCCCGCTGTCAGCGGATGGCAAGATTTACAGAGCTACGAGAGAGAACAGACCGATATTGTTGAGGCTGGAGACGGAGATGACGAGGTGGTTGCTGTAGAGGACAATACTGAAGCTGTGGAAGATGTTCAGGAGGGTAAAATCGATAAGGAAGAGCGCAAACGACAGAAGAAACAGAGACGCAAGCAAGAGCAAAAGGCGAAGATGGCTGCGGCCAGGAAAGAAAACGAGGATGATGAGACCGAGATCTGAATTGAACTTTTATGACCGTCCCTCTTGCCGATGGTCTATTGAAAGTTATTGATTATTTTACAAGTCATTGCCCAACTCGGTAAGTTTTCAATGCCAGAGGATACCAGAACCCAATAAAATAAAACAACAGGGGAGAAATGAGAAATGAAGACAGTCCTCAAAATCGTGGAATGGATTCTAACTTCGATTATAGCTCTCTGTCAGCTGCCTTGACTGGCTTATCGCTGTCAATTGGCTCTTTTTCTCCTCCGGTAATCTTGCCTCCCTTCCAACCCAGGGCAGCAAGGCGCTCGGAAAGAATTGGGTGCGAGTAATGGTAGCTTGCGTACATCCAGTCCGCATCCATGGTAGAAAGGTTTTGGATCTGAAGCTTCAGCAAAGACCTGGCTAGTTCTTTGGAATAACCCAATTTCACGGCGAACGCGTCTATCAAAACAGTCAGCATCAGAAACTTAAGGAACTGAGGAAAAAAGAGTCATAAAGAGAGACCAACCGGCTTCGAACTCGAATTTTCTGCTGAGGATGTTCATCAACAATTTGATGATGGCATCGGTTGGTGCGAGTGCATCTGAGAATAAGATGAATCCAATCATGATTGGCATCTCGTTGTAGAAGCCAAAATCTTGATAGAGCGATTTGTTGTTAACAAAGGCAGAAAACAAGGCAAAGATATAGAACATGTGGAACTAATAGAACGTCAGTAAGCGATGTAATAATGAGATGGGACGGAGGGGGAAAAAAAATAACACACCTGTCCAATTCCAAACAGCTTCGTAGTATGGCTCAAGCTCCAGTGGCCCAGTTCATGGCTCAGAACGGCAACAACCTCTTCAGTCTCACTCTTCTCAATCAAGGTATCGTAGATAACAATATGCTTCTTCCATGGCAGTCCGAAGAGATAGGCGTTACTATGGGCGCTTCTCTTACTTCCATCAATAACGTTCAACTCAGAGAGCGGGAACTTGAGCTGCTTAGCCAGGTTCTCGACGGAGGTCTTCAAGACGCCGGGTTCAAGTGGGGAGAACTTGTTGAACAGGGGAAGAATGGCAATTGGGTAGATAGTGATGGCAAACAACTGGACAAAGATTCCAAACATCCAGAGATAGTAGAAGAAGCTGTTGCCAGTAGTCTGTACAATTTTTAGGATAGCGCTGATGATGGGAGTTCCGAGAACGACGGTCAGCATCTGGCCTTTGAGCATGTCCATAACCCAGAGCTTGACGGTTTGCTTGTTGAAGCCAAACTTCTCTTCCAGGACAAAGGTGCTATAGTACGAGGTTGGGAGGGACAATATCGTTGTAATGATGTTGAAAACAAAGACAAACAGCAGGGTATGAGTGATCTCCCCTCTGAAGCCTTCGGGGGCATATTTCGCGAGCAGAAGACCAGTTGCTCCCCATATTTTTGGGAGAACATCACCGTAGATGAATGCCAAGTTCTGGATCTGACTGTATAGCCCGCTCACAAAGCCGAACTTTGCCTTTGCGCGTCCATAGGCCTATGATATGGTCGTTAGCCGGAATAGCTTCAGATAGAAAGGCAGCAGATATAATGTGCTATCCGCGGCGCATGATTTACCTGACTCTTATCAAACACTTCCTGGGAGACCTCGCCCTCCAGGACTTTGGGAACCTTTGTTGCCTGCAAGACCTTGTACTGTCGGAGAGAGAGGAAGCCTTCAAGGAGATACTGGCCTAGCGAGAAGCCCACAATGATCTTCTTCCATGGGAAAAAGGGCCGGTCAAGAATGCGCGCGAGCTCCTAGATACGCCGATAGATCAGCCGTCCGCCCACAACCAACAACCCCTTGCATCCCAGGATCCCCGGGAGGGCAGAGACTGAGACTGGTGTCAGCTACCAGCCCGTCAACAACTTACCTGGAGGATAAACATCATTGCAGCGTACGTCGACGTTGTTTGCAGGAGATGCGAGTTGTCTGTCGTTTCGTCGTCGTCGTCGTCGTCGTCGTCGTCGTCGTCTGCCTGGAAGCTGCTGAGGTGAAAGGCGGCCAGCGCCAAGACGTGCAAACTGTCCTCAAAGAACTAAACTAGTAGAAGCACACGAGCAACCTCGAACATCCAACGACATCACCATTGAGTGTAGGCCTGTCCTATCGAGTACAGAGCACTAGCAGCTAGTTACAAGTTACAGCGCCCTGCTATACTCAATTGCCCTCCAGCATTACTTCCATCACAGTCATCAGGCTCCCCACGGGCTGCTGCATGCGGACAATCTTCAAGCGCGCGTCCGTCTGTTGAAGCAGGCTGGCCCAGTCCTCGGCAGCTCGCTCCCCGCTGTTGAATGTCATCATCATGGTCAGGTCTCGGACACGCAGGAGGCTCTCCTGGGTGCTCTCAACCGCACCCGGTAGAGGGAGCACTGAGTCCATGATAACCAGCCATGCGCCCGTTTGCATTGCTGGCAGTATGTTCGAGATGATACTTCGCGCCTCACGATCCGACCAGTAATGCAAAATCATGCGCAGGAGATAAACGCCCACTCCTTTTGCGGGCTGTGGATTAAAAAAATCATGCACCTGAAATGAGATCCTAGATTGAATCTCGATGTCCTCTTGCAGAATACCCCTCCTTCCATCTTCAATGTTGATATTCAAGTCCTGGACGACAAATCGCAAGTTTGGGAACTCTCTTGCCAGGGCAATGCTAGCTTGGCCGGTTGATCCTGTCGTGGCTGTTAGTGCTGCAATTGCTACTCTCCAATGGGATTGCGCTATGAGAAAAGGGCCACTACTGTTGCATTAACTAGTTGGTTGGCACCCCTGTCCTAGTTAGCTCCCTATAATCAACTTCCATGTTGATAGCTAACTCTCGGGGGATACGGGCCCGGTGAACGTTACGCCCGAACAGTGAATGCTCGGGTTCAGAGTAACGGGCCCGTACCGACCGAGCACAAAATATACCCCAAGAGCAGTAAAAAGCCGATGTATAAGAAGAGTAGTTTTTCTCGTCAATGAGTCAATTGTCTTTAATACTTATGCGAACAAGCAAACCCAACTATTCCTTCAGTGTACTGCCCCTTTTAAGTCACCAAATATGAGCCAAAGATTATCCCAGCCCGATAATAGCAACCTAGGGAATGGGGGTTGTGAAGTAAATCACCGTCCCCAAGAGAATTATCCAAAGCCAGCTGCTCTCGGTGCCATCATGCTTGCGATTTGCTCTAGCATGTTCCTTGTGTCATTGGTAAGTTGAATACATAGTTACATATCTTAACTAACGAGCTGCAGTAATCCGGTTACTAGTGAGCTAATCAAGTCTGATATTTCTGGAATATAGGACCGTACTATTATCGCTACATCAATTCCCACCATCACGAACTATTTCCATTCTTTCAATGACATAGCTTGGTATGGTACGTAAGAGGTAGCCCCCGTTTTCCTAGATCACAGACTAACATGGAAACAGGGAGTGCATATCTACTTACTGGCTGTGTACTTCAACTCCCTTTGGCGTTGCTATACAAGTTCTTCACTCCAAAATGGGTCTTTATTTTCATGTTAATTGTCTTTGAAATCGGTTCTGCAGTTTGTGGGGGTGCACAGAATTCCGTCAGCATCATTGTCGGCCGCGCAATCCAAGGGCTAGGCGGTGCAGGTATCTTCTCCGGTTCCATGGTCCTTATCGTCGAAGCAGTACCCTTGGCTAAACGACCCATGTACATGGGATTTGGTGGCGCAACATTTGGTCTTTCAGCTGTTCTTGGGCCTCTCGTGGGAGGAGCTCTGACATCAAATGCATCATGGAGGTGGTGTTTCCTTATCAACCTGCCTATCGGCGGTATGGTACTTCTGGTGCTGCTCTGGTTCTTCCCAAATACGCACACTATGGACGAACAATGCGGTCCCCAGAAAGAAAATAGCGTGCAAAAATCGATACAGGAGAAATTCCTCGATCTGGACCCTATGGGTATCATTTTCCTTGTTCCAGGGATGGTATTTCTCATGCTTGCACTTCAATTGGGTGGATCTGTCTATGTTTGGAGTAATGGCCGGATCATTGTCCTCTTTGTTGTGGCCGGAATTTTATTCGTATCCTTTATCTTGAACGAAATATACCAGCGAGAGCGAGCCATGCTGAAAATGACCGTATTCACCCAACGCACCGTGTTCGGGAGCTTCTTTTATTCTTTTTGCGTTGGCGGCTCAATGATGACGATTGTTTACTATCTACCGATATGGTTTCAAGCAATCAAGGGTGCCAGTGCTGTCAAATCGGGAGAGATGAATATACCCCTTTTGCTATCACTTATGATTGGAACCCTGCTTGCTGGCATGCTTGTATCCAAGATTGTTGGATACGCTGCACCTTTTATGATCGTTGGTGCTATAATCATGACGATTGGCGCGGGGTTATTTAGCACTTTTGGCATATCTACAAGCCATGCTAAATGGATTGGATATCAGGTTGTTTATGGATTCGGCTTGGGGCTCGGGATGCAACAAGGAGCAGCAGCTATTCAAGCTGTGATACCAAAGCACGACACCCCACAGGCTATTTCGTTCTTGTTCTTTGGCCAACAGCTTGGTGGTGCGATAATGCTATGTATAGGCGAAAACCTACTCAATTCCTCTTTAGTGAGAAATATTCGGACATCGCTGCCAAATATTGACCCAGGCCACATCTCCAATTCAGGGGCCACTGATTTCCGCAATACTGTATCTGGGCCAGATATGATAAAGCTGCTCCAGGCGTATAACGGTGCGCTCAGGCATGTTTTTTTCCTTCCAATTGCCGTGTCAGGTCTAGCTCTTGTAGGCGCATTTCCGGTTGAATGGAAGAATTTAATCAAGGTCGAGAAAGAGCAGAGTGCGGAAAAGGATAGGCTTTCTCGTGTTACGAAAGAGTAACTTGACTAGGTAACTAACTAGTGAGTTAAATATGATGGAGAATTTTCACCCCGTACTCCATATAGTCAACAACAATTAGTTACTGGGCAAAGTTAGTTAACTCCTTAGTTAATTCAAGCATCCACTAAACCTTGATTAACTAACGGGAGTAACCTTAACTAGAACGTTGAGTTCATTAACTAATTACTACTATAATGTCTATGAAGATTGGCGGCAGTGTTTTATTGATATTACAAGTTGCAACTTCAATTGTTAACTCGTCTCTGTGACGAAAGGGAGTTACAGGCACCAGGTAAGTATTAATAAAGTGTCAAAATGACAGCAGCAAAAGGTCGGAATGATTTGTTAAAACTTGTAGCGAACGAATAACCGTGTATATTTGATGATGTTGGTGAGCTTGATGCAGAGATTTAGGCTCCAGATACAAATGGAAGTTAACTAGTTAAGCTACATATTTATATTTAACTGTTCAGTGGCCTATTTGGTAGATACAAATGCTTTCTGTGAAGGTAGTTAACTATAGCTAAAGCCTAATTATAGATTCTCGTTTTCAACTTGATTAAAGGGCAAAATAATGGACTCCCATGAAACGACCTCCATGTCCTGGGGTTCCCAGAAAGACGTTTGTTGCAGCTGTTGGTCACCCAGCATTAACCCCGGGCTAATATGAGTGGCAGCATGGTTATGTTCCAAGCTAGGAGTGCGTGCATTGAAAGGGAGTAAATTTGATGACTGGTTGCAATGAGAGTATAACCGTTCGATGAAACCTGGCAATTTTGGAGCCATCATGCTGTTGGAGGTCTGAAGCCGTGTTTCCCACGCTGCCAGCGTCAGTTTACTTACAACCCCTGACACCCCTGAGCTGCGGAGGCTGAACTCGGGGTGATGGTTGTATACATCCTTTATATGATTCCAAGCAGTTTCTTTACCATCATTCCACGTCTCTTGAGCGGTGATTGCTTTGAGCATTCCAATTACTGCTTCCCAAGGGAAATAATTGACAACATACCACCGGAATTTTTCGGAAGACTTCGTGGCGTGAACAAGCTCGTCATATTGTAGCATTTTAATCCCGTATAAGATTTTTGTTTCTGTATTATTGAGCGAGTGAAGACGATTCTTATCGGAGGCGTAAAATACCTCAGATATGCGCTGGAGCTTACATATCGTGGAGCGAGCCGTGACCGTCAACAGGACGTGCAAGAGTATTACTGGATCACAAAAGCGCAGGAACCGCTCCTCGAAACACCTTTTCAGGTTCTTAATACGAGAGGACGAAAAGCTGGATCCTGCTATCGTATCCTCAAGATTGCCAGACAACTTGCCATTGCCAGGAGCCTGCAAAAACCGAGATGTCTCATATCGAAGGAGGGGGAAGCTCATTTCCGTTACTTTGAGATGCTCCGAAGGGAATGTGGCCATATCAGAGCTTATATCTTCGTCATTTATGTTCAACGGCAAAGTCGTGGTCCATGATTGTGGGACGGTGGCTTTTCCAGATCCTGCCATTTCTGTAGCGCGTATATCAAGGCTTACGATATACCACCAAAGACGACGCCGCATCTCGGTTTCGTAGGGGGAAAGTGAAAATTTGGTCCCATCTTGGTGAATACCAATGGTCTGAGCAATTCGAATAGCAATACCAACCAGTGTCCAAAAACATGAAGGCTCGCAATCTCGCTGCAAGGCTGTCTAGATGGTGATGCAACTTAGCTCTCGCGCTCTCGGCTTGTATCAATGCATAGCATGGTAATGTATGTACATACAAGAAACAGCACATAGGTTTGGAGGGTAATAAGATCAAGGGACTGCATAAAGGAAGACTCAACCAGCGAGGCTGCAGTAGCTGCAAGGAGCGATTCTAAGGATATGCTTGAGCCCAGCATATCCTGGCATTCATTGTCCCCGATCGACATGACTGCACATGCACAGATCGCAAAAATCAAACCCTGCAGCTTTTGTGAAATGAAGTCGCTCTCCTCAGATCGCAGTGATTGAGTCAAAAGAGCATTTGCTGAGGGTATATGGAGGATCTTAGTTAACGGATCAACATTGTCACAAAAGGTTGACCACAGCTTGAAGATCTCTGATCTGGAGGGGAATTCAGCTGGAGGACTGGATGCCATCGACCCCAGAAGCAGGTATGAGGAGTATAGTCCAGTTGATGGTGCACGTATTGGCATTCCATGTAGATTCTGCTTTAACTGCACATATAACCGATCAATTAATACCAGTCTATACAAGACTGTCTCCCATAAAGTGCAGACTAACCTCATCACCCAAACTTGCCAGAAGTTGATGCTCGTAATATTTTTTGTTCGCATCGTGTGTAATTAATTTACCTTCTTGGAGAGCTAGTGAAGCTTCTTCTCCTTCTCCCTTTTGCCTTGCTGCTTCTCCCTGTGCTTGCGCCGTTGAATCAGTAGTGGATTTATCCATTCGCTCAGTATCAAAAGGCTCAAAAGGAATTCCTGCATCACGCAGAACATTCTCGTAGTGCCGTAGTCGCTCCATAACCGAGCTCTGTTCCAGTATTGCCTTGCGTTTGCGAGTTTGCGGAGGAGCCCGATAAATGCACTCAAGGCGTGTCTTCTTGCAAGCGCCACATGGTGCTTGACGGTCACATTTTACCTTCCGCGTAGCACAGGAAACGCATGCATTCCCTAACATTGCACGCTGCCCTGGGTGAGTGGGTGAAGGGGACATATTAGCATATTAGAGATAGAGGATAAATCATCCAGGCTTCCTTAATCGTGCTGAGTTAGAATTTGCTGGTGTTGAATTATCGAGTTACAGAGTACTTACTAGTTAGTGTGTCAGTTTATATGGAGTATGGTGTGTTTTATATTGGTTATGGGTTCCACGGGCAGTTACTCAATAAATGATTGGTTAGTTAACTAGTTTATCTGTTTGCTAATAACTAATCTATTGAATTAATTAACTAGTTAGTCAAATTAAAAGCTATAACCAGGTTTTGGCCTTAATCTTGTGGAAGTTAGAAGTAGATTAATGGTTAACTAACCACTCCATCCAATATTTGTATGTATTTTCACTGATTTTTTTAAACTGCTATAGTGAGTCGTTATGTCACTCCATAGCTAATCAACCAGTTAGTTAGCTACTGTTATTGCTATAGTTACTTTTATCTTTCATCAAGGAAGCCGCTAGGTTTTGGGTAATGTACGCAATTCTAATCATAACCTCAGGGTATACAAGTGCATGATGTGGTAGAGAATCACCGACAGCAATGAAATCAGATAAATGTTGGGTCAGAGGCGGTAAAAATACGCATAGCCTCTAGAGAAATAACCGGATAGCCCATGATGACATCATGCAGTCCAGTCTTCAAAATTTGTTCTCTAATCACTCCATTATCCGTGTGCCATTCCATCACTGTTCCTGCAGCAGTATTATCAATCTTTTCGGTCGCTTTTCTCAAATCTAATTCTTTGTATGTAATGCCTCCAGGTACCGTCGCATTGACAGCACTCCAAAAAAGAGACTGGGTATGATGAAATGGGATATCGTAGTCATCTTCAGCATGGATTAATGTCATCCTGTATTTCTCATTATTCAACTCGTTCGCACCGATGTAGTCACCAAGACGGTTGCTACTCAGCCATTTGTCGTGTATGAGAGCACTAAGCCGCTTAAAAAGTATGGAAAATCTGGCGACTGGTGACAGCAGGGGGATAGTACCAGCAAGGCTGTAAGTTGCTGCGAGGCTTGCTGAGTTGACGAATGGGGCTACTAGGATCGTTCCGGCAAATGATACCGGTGGTGATTGCATGGCAAAATGTTGTAAAACAGCCAAACTAACTGCAGTACCAATCGACTGGCCAAAAATCATCAGGCGAGAAGACGGAATTCTGGCAACATTCATAGCCCAGTCAACAACAGCTATAGCGTCCATAATAAGGCCATTTTCAGAGGGAGCTACATCGCTGCTTCGACCAAATCCACGGTAATCAATAGTTAAGACATGAATCTTTCCAGGAGAACCGGCAGACAGGGCACGGTAATTGGCCGGTCGATATCCAGAGGCGACGGTTCCGGCAGCTCCATGAAAATGTAATACCAAGCGAGCTTCGGGGTCATCGCGTAGTAGTCTGAAAGCAACACGGGACTTAAAATCCGAGACAAATCCGGATGGCTCACTCAAGAGGGACCGCTCATGCTTCCGGTATAGTTCTAAGGGGAGGACATGCCAGGCATAAAGCGAGTGACCGTCTGGAGTTTTTATGAAGAAAGGGGTAGCCTGGTTATGAAGGAATCCCCAAATTTCCGGAGTATCAAGATCTTTAAACCAGGTCATCTGAATCTTGTGGAGGTAGATAACATGTGTCTGAAAAAAGGGGGTTGCAATAAGCACCAGGAAGATGGCATACAATGCAACGCATGATGCAGCAGAGATAGAGCCATATTTCAAGATGCTTCTGATCACATCTCCAGCAGTCATTGCGAATAATCTGATGCGCCGCGCTTGTATCAAATGCGATATATGGGGAGTGATGCTTTCTTGATGCAATAAAATCTGAGAGTTGTGATTTTGGACGAAGGAGATGTCGGGTCATACCTTTGTTTTCGACCATCGCTGGTGGGTTGCTCCCGCGGGCCGACCCTTGCATGCCAAGACCTTGTGTCACACCAGCCGGCGCTTAATTGCAGCTCTCTTCACAGCGCTCTGCGTTTATTATTGGCCTGCTAATGATAGCATACCAATCAACTACTTGAGAGTGGACGAATCGTACACATGCATAAGCAATGATGTGGAAGGAGAAGATACAGCAAATCCTGCTTGCCAGTTGGCTTAACTACTATGCTCTGCTTATGCGTTATGCATGCAGGAAAAATATTCATGCTGCTTACCAGCAGTTGGTTATTCCATCTGCCCTTGGTCTATATATACCCCGGATACAGACCTTCCTGGGCTCGAGTTATCTTGTCCGTTATTGCTTCTATCTCGTCATGACTAAAATAACATACCCCTCATCCCAATAACACTTGCTTTCTAACAACACATACCAAGCTCCCCTCAGAAGAAAACAGGTTGATAACGACTCAAGCCAACCCAAATACTCGCTGAAACATCTTCTTATTTGTGGACCCTTCATATTAGTCAAATTCAAGGCCTCCATGGACCCTACAATTACCGCGCTACCCAGATTACATGCCTCAGCCCCAAACTCTACTCCACAAGAGAACGGAACGAACTTGGTAGGGTGGGTCGACGAGTCACCGAACCGCGGTACACAAAAACTAATAAGCTCTTGCTGCTTTACCATCTTCATCTGTACTTGGGTTGTCATACACCCACGGGTATGCAATCGAAAGTCCGTTGCCTTTTTGCACAAGTTAGCTTTATTTCTCAAATCCATCATGGCACCTGAATTAATTGCCGTCGAAGGATTGCAGGAATGGAGCCAATCAAGGAAGATGGTCCGGAATTGCGAAAAGTATACAGAAAAGGAATTCAAACTGGTTCATGCATTCTATATTAGTATGCTTGGTCTCAGATATCGCACCGAGCGCGGCGACAAAGTGATATGGCCAAACCAATTTGAGTGGTTGCTGGAAAATGGCCACTTGGAATGGAGATTCCACAAAAGCTGGGGCCTAGATGAGAGTGATATCAAGGACAAAAGCAGTGCAGATGGAACTGTAAAAATGGCAGCACTCATCCAGGCAGCTTGGTTCGTTGTACAGGCAATTGTACGAGCAGCCCATAACCTTCCTCTAGCCCAACTGGAATCGATGAGCCTCAGCTACATCCCGCTATTTATTGTCACATATTTTTTTTGGTGGAATAAACCGAGGGATATCCACTCACCCTCCGTTATCAACTTGCCTCAAATGACAGCCGAGGAGCTCAGTACATTTGAGAAAATGTCCATCAGCAACTTGTTTGATAATGAGGGTACAGTTGAGCAAACATCGTACTGGAACGTATGGGCGCTAACCCCACGAGTGTTTGAGAAGGAAGCAGAAGACAAAGCGCTGGAGGTAGAAAAGGCTGCATATGAAGCTTTCATCCAAGCCCAATACGGCAAAGAACCTACTGGAAAAGGAAACCTTCGAAGAGACGACAACGACCCGGAACTTGGCAATTATGGCTTCGGTGATACACGAGCAAGCAGGTCTTGCGCCTCCCTTCCACTAGCATTTCACCCCAAGCCGAGAGATATTGTGGTAGCACATTGGGACCCCGACCTATACGGCTCCAAAATCTGGCCATTGGCATGTCTATTTGGAGCCTCGTTTGGCGCATTACATCTAATATCGTGGCATGGAACTTTCCCTTCAATAGCAGAACTGTGGCTATGGCGTGCATCCGGGCTGGCATCAATCGGTTCACTTTTGGTATTCATGCATTTTCCAAAGGTTGTCTTTCGATGGGGTGGGCCCCTAACCATTATAAGCCTCGTATCCCCGGCAGTGTACTTTCTCAGCCGGATTGCGATGATAGGTGGAGTATTTGCAGCGCTAAGGGCATCCGATCCGAGGATCTATGACACATATGCAATATTAAATTACTGGATACATCTTCTTTAGACACTCCGGAATAGGCACATGTACACCATCTAAACTTTTGTCCATTTTATTATGTCAATGTGGTATATGACCGGATATCAGCTGCAAGCTTCCATATAGGTCTTACCACTGGTATTAGCCTCGATTTCACTAGATGGTACAACGTTGGTGTAAGGTCCGTTTCCAGACGTTGTGAGGACGGTTTTACTATAGTTTCATCAAAATCTCGACCCAGGAGACTAGCAGGTTCAATTTGGTCGGCCTGACATGTTTCAATCGGCCGCATGAGCCCCGTAAGAGCGGAAATCACTAGGTAAAGTTCAATTTATTTGCGTAAAACGAAGGAAAGGGCCAAATTGGACCTTCAATTTTCAAATTGATATTTGGTCTCTGAAATCGTTAAGAATAGCAGCACAGCGGGTACTAATAATTATAGCATATCCCCGGCCCGATCATCCATATACCACCATTTTCAGAAGCAAGAGACGCATTTTAGGTATGTTTGCCTATTCAATGGAAAGTATCACGACGTTGCTGTGGCCAAAAGTTTTCAACGCCTTGGTTATTAAGGTTAGGTTAGGTTAGGTCCATTAGGTACCTATTAAGTCCGACCCGATGCGCCGAGGTCCCACTTAACAGAGTTTACCTTAGTTAACTAACTACCAGTGCGGCTCATCAAACCCGTCAAAACTCTCCAACGTTTGTTGTACAAACACCTTGGGGTTTTAATCATTATATTTCCCATCCACAAATTTGTATATTTGTCGGACGAAGAGACCATACCCTGATATTATATTTCAAGCTCAGCTCTATTTAATGAGCAACAAGACACCACTGGAGTTTGTCATGATTCTTCTCCCATTTTTCTGGCTCGTGGTTGACCTGGTACTCATACAATACTCGATAACTACATCGGCCTGATGTTTTGATCCAAATCAAGTCCATGAGCTTGATAATTATGGCCTTGAGTCCAATGGTTAGTTGGAGCTAGTACCATCGTCTTTATGAGAACCAATGCGCCCATTCTCCAGCAAAAACCAAGTAGGAGGGTGTGAGAAGCCTTGCACTTCCCAAATGATGCTGCTTCATGCCGTTGCTTATCCCATCATGATGTCAATATTATTCGCTCTCTTGACCTCCCTCTATACTAGATTATGTTTGGAAGCGTTTCATGCTCTTCGCTACCTTCCCATCTGTGTTTAACGAGGTCTATGGATGAGATGAAGGCATTTTCGGCCAAACATCGCTTGGGCCTCGAAATTGGTATAATCCCCGGTGTGAGTCTTTTTCTATCTTTAGAGACAAATTTCTAGGAGAGCAACGGAGTCCATGGCTCTTTATCGGACCAAACCAGAACAAGCCTTATACTATTAAAGTAGTTTGGTCTCATTACTTTACTCGGTTGCTCTCTTTTTGGCGCTTTTCTTGTGACGGATGCTGCGTCAATGTACAGCAATCTAGGATTACGCTGGGGAAATATCCTTCTTCGTTTGATTACACTTTCATTTACGCTTGTTCCATGGCTATTCCCTCTCTATGGCGAAGCCTGGAGAACTCCTTTCCAGCTCAAGATGTGATCCGAGGTCCCTTATAAGATGCACTTATCCATATAGAGAGGGTTGTTTTTCTTCTTTTGTCTTTTGGTTTCGTCTTAAATTGACTACAGTTGTGCTAACTAGTTAATTAATCATGGTCCAAAGGCGAGTTACTGTGATTATCTGATAATAAACAATGAATTGGAGAAGAGCGGGAGATGCGACCTCTGCTCAAACAGCAAACTATGATAAAGCGAAGGACTGCCCTCGAATAACCAGAATCCGGCCTAGGGAGCCTGCTTTAGAACCAAGGAGACCGAGGAAAACTGCCGCTGAGATTTCATCTGAAGCATTTCATCTTTTCCATCCCCTGGATAATTTATCTGATAAAGAGACTCAGGCCCAGTGGCATGTCAAAGGCATTCATTCATGCTCAATGGATAATCAGTTCTCTCGCCTTCAGTAAGACACTATAAGCAACGGATTCATTATCCAAATTTTTGCCATCCCAGATGACCCCGACACTCGTTGAATCTGTTGGTCCGATAAATTCAGTCCTATGATGTTCAGAGTTTCGCCTCCTTGAATGCTTATCCGCAGGCTTACTAGCCCCTCTAGGAACATAGCGGGGGTAGACACCACCCATATCACCAGCGGAACCGACCCAATCTGTGTTAAACCCATCCGGAACCCAGTCCGCCTTCTCGAGGCGCAGTGTTGCCTTATAGGCCGGGACTTCAGTCTCGTAAAGTATTCTGCTATTTTCCGAGGGCGAGGAAAGGGATAGAGCAAACACGTTTTCTGCTTTCAGCTTCAGCAACTCGCGACAGAAGTCGTTTATAAAGCTTTCATAGGCAGTGGAAGTTATATCAGGGCCGACTTCAGTCGTATACTCGTAAGCACTCATTGTTCCTGTATCTTGACGGTAAAAAAAGAATTTCCCCCGAGGCTTTCTCGCCGCCTCAAGGCTATGGATGCATCTGGGACGACATATCTCAAAGAACGGAAGATCATCAGATGGTGGGTAAGGGCTCTGCTCATAGACCATGGCATGGTTGGTGGGCAGGTCATAGTGCCTGTGCAAAAGGTGAAGGGAAAACACATCCTCCAAGCCATGGTCAGATATCATTTGCAAAAGGGTGCTTCTTGCTGCAGCCCACTTTCGCTCTTCCTCATCTACCTTGGCTAAGTTGACGTGAGGAAGAGTGTTATAGACATCCGCGGGGAGGTAAGTCTCATCAGCTTTATAGATCCATGTGGAAGACATCATCACTGTCGTACTATCGACTGGTAGGTGTGTAAGGTATGATAGTGGAGGAGGCAGATTCCCTTGGATATTGAAAGCTGAAGCCTTCCATTCACGGAACTCTTATAGCAATAGCAAATCCCTCTACGGAGTAGAAGGAGGGGCTTCTCGTATTAGAATTCTATTTTCGGCTGCGCTGTTTGGTTCGTGGCATCGTGTGATTGACTGGGCGGAGCTTGTGATCCCTGGACCCCGTACACGGTCCCCTGGTCAGCCTCATCTTGCTGCGATTGGGATGGATGACTTCGGTCTATATCGAACCTGCAAAATATTAACTAACGACATGGAACTCCTGCTTTAATTATCAAAGGTTCCATCTCATCCTCACCCGGGCAATAAAGACCTATCCGAGCCAGAGCCGATTTGTGCTTCCCGCATGGTATTTGTCCTGGGGCCTGGTTGTACGAAGGAATTGTCACGATCGACCAACTCGAGACCTCTTTAACTTATTTGAGCTGATAGCCATGCCTGTCTTGAGCAACGGCATCAGTATCCTGTATACCCCCGAGAAGACGGACCCTTTCGCAGAGTAAGTCAGCCGCTTTGATTCTCCGGTTGTAAGTAATGCGGCTCCTCAGCCCTGGTTGTTACTAGCATCGTCTTTGTCCATGGATTCCAAGGCCACGCAAGAAAGACATGGACAGCACGCGCGCCAAAATCCACGAAATCCAGAGGCCGGCAGCAAAAACCAGCTGTCCTGGACCGGCCTACCGTTAGGGACTCGCAGTATCAGTTAACGCCAGATGATGGCCAGCCAGAAGACTCCAAGACAGACATCTTCTGGCCCTCGGATCTGCTGCCAGAAGAGTGTCCCGACTGTCGAATTATGACTTTTGGGTATAACTCGATGGTATCCAAATTCTTCGCAGGCCCGGCGAACCAGAATAGCCTCCTCGAGCATTCCAGGAATTTCCTACATGCGCTTGGGCGAAGTAGAGACGATTGTGTGAGTCCGTCAATCTTCTTGTGTGGTGTTGGTAACTAGTTAGTTAGTTAGTCAACTGCTAACTAACATCAACGTTTAACACTCTCCAGCGAGGTCGATATATCATTTTTGTGGCCCACTCGTTTGGAGGTATGTAAATCGGTCAAAAGTGCCAACTTCCTTTCATTTGCATCAGAAACATCCAACTGTATTAAGTGACAGCCAGCTAACCAAATCAACCTATCAAAGGCCTTATTGTGAAGGAGGTAACTACAGTTTATTAAGATACCCCTATTCTTCAACAGTTCAGATGAAGGAGTATCTCACCTCTATAGGTCCTTCGCCTTGCCGCCAGAGACGAAGATGCCTCTGTGCTTGATATCAGAGATTCCACCAAGGCAGTCTTCTTCCTCGGGACGCCCCATCATGGCAGCGGACTGGCAACGTCTGGCGAGATGAGGAGAAAAATGGTTGCATTCAGCATGTTCAGCACCAACGCGTACATTCTACGCGCCTTGCACTATGGCAGCCATGAAAGCAAAGTTGCTCATGATGACTTTATGCGCCAATGGCACCAAGAACGATTTCTGGTCCGCACTTTTCAAGAAAGCCTCGCTTTTGGAATCTTTCCTGGAGTTTCGGGAAAGGTTTGACATCCTATGTTCATCCTGTGCGAAGACTAGCTAACCAATCATTATAGATAGTTCCTGATATATCCTCATCGCTGGGGGACCCAAGGGAGAATGCCCAATATATTAATGCTAATCACCGTGATATGTGCCGTTTTACAGGTAAAGATGACCCTGGATATCAACAAGTGGGAAGTGAACTACGAAGGGTTACAAACAAACTTCGCCTGGAGTATAAGATATCACAAGACAAGGCACAGGATGTCAAATCCGAACATATTGGTAATTATACATGCCCAGTTTTCCGTTTAACTTTGCTAAAATGACTGATTATACTGATTGATGGGTAGAGGAACTATCTTCTGAAGAGCTAGGTATGGGACCTCTTCAATGGTATCCTTCTCTTTGTACTAATATGTAATAGAATGTCTACGTTCATTGTCCGTCCCCGAAGCTGACATGTGGGACTACAACGTTGACCAAGAAGTCCAAGCCACTTGTACTTGGCTGTTCGATAAAGAAGAATATTGTTCTTGGAAAGATACATCCAACTTAGACTTGAAGAGTTCTCTTTTACGGGTTAAAGGGAAGCTGGGAACTGGAAAATCAACCTCTGTAAGGGTTGCTATGTCAAGACTATGGAGTGAGCAATCAACCTGTCCTGGGATCAAACTAGCATTCTTCTTCGATAACCTTACCAATACCCCCGGGAACCCTCAACTTCGGCTCTTCAAATCACTTCTGTTCCAGCTCTTCCAACAGTCAAAGCAAATTTTCCTTAGGTTTATGCCCATCTTTCGCCGAAAGAAAGGTTTACACAATAACCACTGGGCATGGAGTGAAGACGAGCTGAAGTCCTTTTTCCTATCAGTAATGAAAGATCTGCCTGTTTCTTCGGCTTTTATATTCATTGATGCTCTCCATGAATGCGATGAGGCTAGAGATGTCATTACGTTTTTTGAGTCAGTTCGCACTTCCAGCATTGAGAAAAACATCCCCTTGAAGATATGCTATTCCAGTCGGCATTACCCTCCCATAGATGTTGGGGACTACGCTGAACTCATTATTGATGCACACAACAATTATGATATCGAAAATTATATCCAAAGGAAATTGAAACCCCTGCTCAAGAGACGATATATTGACAGGCTTATGGACCGTATTGCCGAGAAAGCCCAGGGGGTGTTTCTATGGGTTGTTCTGGTTGTGGGTAAGGTTATTAAAGCCCATGACCAGGGTGAATCAATGGAACGAATGCAAGAAATTGTTGAAAATGTGCCAGATAAGCTGGAGTCCCTCTATAGAGAGGCTCTCAAGTCTGCCCTCCTGAATCGTCCCGGCGAAACATTGTCCATATTCCAATGGGTTCTCTGCACTTCCAGATTGCTTAGCTTGACCGAGCTACGTTATGCCCTGATATTTCAGAAGAATGGATACAAATCCCAGGCCGAAGCCGAAAGTTGTTCATCCTTTATTGAATGTGACGAGCAAATGGATATACTTCACAGAGTCCGCACAGGTGGCCTAACGGATACAAGCACTAGGAAGGCGATAAACACGGCGTATGCGCGCCAGATATTTGACGCGGACAACCAAACTACGATCCATCTCGTGCACGACTCGGTAAGAGACTTCCTCTTGAACCACGGTGGCCTCAAACTTCTTGATTCTGGATCCGCCGATGACCTACTTCGTCAGGGTCACAAGAGACTCGCAGAAGCATGTATAAACTATTTAAACTTAGCCGAATTGCAACATATAGCAAAGACTCGACCTGAGCCGGATGTCCTTGGTCTAACAAAATCAGTTGAGCTCTTTCAGCAACTTTGCCGCCAGCTCCCATTTCTCCACTATTCTCTCAATTCGGTTTTCAAGCACATCGAGGCAGCCGAGCTTTGCTCCATGGATGATAATGGCCCACCTTCATATTTATATCATCGCATGGAGAATACATTCTTTGTTTGGAGGTACCTCTCTGACCTCGAAAGTAAATGCCGCTTTAACGAAGTCCAGGGAAAGGAGACAATCCTAGCCCATTTGGCAGCAGAATACGGGCTGGTCAGCTGGGTTAAATACTACATCTCAAGCGGCGGGGATGTTCACAGGGAGGGTGGTCGATTTGGTACACTGCTTCAGGCAGCAGCTGGCATGGGTCATGAGGAAGTGTTTGACCTCCTTCTGAGCCATGGAGCAGACGTTAATTATTTATCCGGGATGCTGGGATTAGCGTTGGTCGCAGCTGCCTCAGAGAGCCATTTATCCATTGTCAAAACCCTTATTCAGCGAGGCGCAAATGTCAATGAAGAATGCGGGCCATACGGATGTGCCCTACAGGCTGCTGTTCGTTCTCCAAGAGACAGCAGCAAGCTTGTACATATGCTTCTTGATGCTGGAGCGGATATCCATATGCAACACGGAATATATGGCACTCCTCTCCAGGCAGCAGCTTATAAAGGCAGGGAAGAAATAATCAGAACCCTACTCGCGAGAGGAGCCCAAGTCAATATTGTATCCGGTAAATATGGAACCGCCCTTGGTGCAGCTGCATTCCAAGGCCATGACCAAATAGTTCAAATATTCCTTGAGCACGGCGCTGATACAACCACGGAAGCGGGTGACTATGGCAATTCCACATGGGCAGCAGCGTACAATGGGAAGGAGTCTGTCCTACGGCAACTTCTCCGCCATCGCTATCCATCCTGGCAAGATGATATCCTGGAGAGTGAAGTACGAGGCATGATGAACCAAGCCATGCGTACAGTAGCGTTCCATGAAGCTGCAGAAGATGGGGACTTTGATTCGGTCAAGAAATCATTGGAAGAGGGCATCGACCCAAATGCAAGAGGAGGAGTTGATAGCTCTGCTTTACATGCAGCAGCGTTCTATCAACACGCCGAGATAGTAGCTCTATTGCTTGCTCAAAAGGATATCAATGTTGATGTCAGGGACTATGACGGCCGAAGCCCATTATGGATAGCAGCAAGTGACGGGAATATCGAGATCACAAAGATGCTTCTCAACACCGGTCGAGTCGACGTTCGACAAAAACCTGCTTCAGGACGCAATCTCCTATGGTATGCGGCTAAAGATGGAAGAATGGACATGGTCCGACTGATGTTGGAAGCTGGTGTAGACCCCTTTGAGGTTGATGATGATGGCGTTTCACCAATCATGAGGGCCGAAAAGGAAGGACGAAAAGAGGTGGTTTCACTATTCCAGACGGGTAGGGAGAAGAAATAGCCACTGGCCGCCTGGTTTAGTGTGTAGATGAATTATTGCTCATAAGAGTCTCAAGGATATAAAATTGACTATGTACAGTAGACATAGCGCGACCACCTATTTACGATATTATAAAGATGTATGAATAATGGTTCATCTCAAAGTCTATATCTATAGATAGTAATATTATTACACTTAGTTATTTACCTCTATTCTCAAGGAATAAAAATTTAACCAAGTCAGCACCAAGTATCCGGCCCTTACTAGTTCTCTTCGTCATCCTCTTCATCATCATCATCATCTTCTTCTTCTTCTTCACCATTGTCGTCGTCATCGTCATCGTCATCATCATCATCATCATCTTCTTCTTCTTCTTCTTCAATGTCGCTATCTTCATGGCCATCGTGATCAAACTTCAGCCCATAGTCATCCTCAAAATCGCGAAGAGAGCGTATTTTCAGCTGGAAGCCTGCTGATTCAAACCCCTTATTGATGGCCTAAAAACAATCATTCATCTAGTTAGTGGACTGGGGTATAATTATTTTTGAATAGTATGTTCCTCACCTCTTTGAGGGCTGGGGCACAGGTCACAAATAGATCTGTCATTCCTGCGGTAAACAGGGGTAAAACGAAATCATGGATGGCCTCCTTTACTTGTCCCATATCAATAGCTCTAATCTTCTTCAACAGAGTCTCATTGTAGTCACTCGGTAAGTTGAGAATTGTGTCTTTGACAAAACTATCAAAAGCTGCCTCGTAATAAGTCTGTTTTTCAGTAGCGAACTGGTTAATCAAAGTGCTAACAGCGCATTCCAGTATGTTCTTTGATTCAACTTCCATACAACCAGAGAGAAGACCCTCAACGGTTTTCTTTGCTGTCTCAAAAGCTTTGTAAGCATTGGGAGATTGATGAATCATGAAATGTATAAGCCCACTTTCAATATTCGTTCGCAAATAGAAAAAGTAGGCTAGTCCGGGCCCTCGAAGGGCGTTCCACATTGGCCCCTCTTCCATGTTCAGATAAGCAATGGCAACCATCAATGCAGGTAATTTTGGGTCATCATGAGAACAAATGCCTTTCGAGCTCGACTCAGCATATGAAGAATCCATCGACCTTATTGGAACAACATAGGCGTGCTTGCCCAGGTGTCTGCCAGCATCACTTAGCCGTTCTGCCACATAGACCACGGGCTTCAGCTCCTTTGAGGTATCCAAGCCGGCTATAAATGGGTTCCACGACGTGACGGGGCTAGTAAGTTTTTTAACATCGGCAATAACGAGAACTCTAAAGTTTTCAGCACGGAAAAGTGACTGTCGAACTTCCTCCATTTGTCGGACAACTTCATCTGGTTTGGTAGCCAACACTTTTTGGACACGTTTTAGATATCGACCTTTCACGAGCGCCGTGTAGGCTCTAGATATGGACTTTTCTCCCAAGTGCGTCATTATCCCGATAGCTTCCACCATAACTTCTCCATCTCTTCTTTCTTCTGGGACATCTGCGAGTAGCTTGGATGTGACAGCCCTCAACCTGTCAACAGCAAAGATTGAGTTCCATGTTAGATCTTTCAGCCAGGATATGGCGGCTTGATACCTATTGGCCTCTACCTGGAGGGAGATCGAAAGGGATTCAGGGTTGCTGTAAGTTGGAGACATCCAGTAGCCCACTGTATCTTTCTCTAGATCAACAATAACCCGTTCGAACGATAATATTTCGCCATCCTTTTTGATGGGCAGGCTGAAGAAGGATTCAGTGTATAATGGCAGTAAAGGCAGCAAAGTATGAGGTACATCCTCCGTTGAGATCATCAGGATCAGCTGCACGAAGTTGCTAGATATACCCTCGAAGTGGATGAATAAAGGCAATTCAGAGCCATCTGAATCTATTAATTTCTGGGTATCATTATCGGTACGTTTAGACTTCAAAGCATGACCTGCCTTTGCCGTAGCTGTTTGAATGAAATGGATAGAATCAGTACCAGGAATGGTAAATCTTGACATTAGATCAGTTGACGGTTCCTCAACATGATCCCTCTTTGCCTTCTCTAGAGCCTCTGCGAGCCTCTTTAACCCCTCTGCCCCCAGCTCGGCTTTTCGTTCCTCGATACGCTTCTGTTCATCCTCCATCACATCTGTAGCCATTTTGGCAGAAGGGATAGCCAAAACAGAAACATGATGTGCGTTAGAAATCCACTTCTTAATATAATCTCGCCATTCCAAATCAGTCCATTCCTCTAAAACCTTGTACTCTTCCAACGTTCCCAGAGTTTCTAGTGTTGAGCCATCCCGTTCCCCGAAGAGGAAATCAGTTATTACAGCTTCAGTAAATGAGGTAGTCGATGTCTCTGTTGCAAATTTCCAGATCCGTTGGTGTCGCTGAATGCAGTCATGCATGTATTTCATGTCAATCTCCCTTTCCATTGCATCTTTCAGGATCTCAAAGAACCGGCGTTCAACAGCCTCCAGCTCTTCCGTGGCGACATTTGACAGGGTGAAGGTAATTTCCGTATGCGGCCTCTCCTCTGTGTCATATGTTACTGCGGATGTAACCTGCTCCTGTTCAACAAGGGCATGCACCAAAAGAGAAGCAGATGAGCCTGCAAGGTATAGCAGAGTAACGTTTAACGCGCTCGCTTTGTAAAGGTTAGCATCATCAACATTTCTCTAGAATATTGTACTGCCTACCCAAAACACGGTCCTTGAGATCAGGCCCAAGGAAGCGAATCTGAATCATTCCAAAGGACTCATCATCCTCTGGGAACTCAACCCATTCAACAACTGACTTCTGAAGAGGCGAAGCCTGAGGTGAGTCAATCCAAGGCCTTATAAAATGGGCAGACGGGCTTGGAATAATATCCATAATCGTGTCCTCCAGTTTATGGAGTATCTCAAAGAGATTCTGGTGGTCAATCTCGCCTGTAATAACAAGGCATAAATTTTTCGGTTGGTACATTTCTCGATGAAACTCGCGGATTCGGTCTGCCGTAAGAACTCTAAGATTTTCTATCATTCCACCAGTTTCATACCTAAATCCAACGCCTGCAGGATAGAGTAGTCTGCGGCCACAGACATCAGCACGGTATAGAGAGTCATTCCGGAATGATTGCATTTCAGAATACACAACCCCTGCATCATGCCCAGTGCCATCAATATGGTACACCTCTGTGTAGCAGCTAGAGTCACTTAATGTCGGGGTAATGATATGTTCTAGGTATACTGGTAACAATTGAGCAAATGCCTCCCATCCAGCAGACTCGAGCGTATAAGCGGTATGATCGACAGTTGTCCAAGCATTGATCTCCGAATACAACCGGGCTGAAAGTTTGTAAAGAATCCCTTTGTCTTGATAGTTTCTTGAGCCCATAAAGCACAAATGCTCCAAAGTATGGGGCGCACCAGAGTCATCGTGGATCTCAGTAGCAAGCACAAAGTGCCCTTGAACTCTTGGGCCTTTCTGGTCTATGGTGACCACTCTCATTCCAGTTCTTTGGGACTCATATTGGGTAAAAAGAGAAGCAGAGTAATCTGGGGTAAACCGATTGACAATCCAAAAAGAGGATCTCGACTCCATGTTGGCACTATTCTGCATGTCTGTAATCAAGGCTGAATCACAGCCCGCCCCTCTCTGTAACTAAGGAATTGGCTCCCCAGAGTAACCCGTAGATCCTGATCCGAGTCTGGTGTAATTGAAGGGAGCTTTCCCTACCCGTGGTCCGTTGGATAAGGTCCTGGACTCGAAGTATTTTAACTTAGTAAGTGGTTGAAGCCCTTCGTTGACCTTTGGAAGATTTGCTTTGAAGTTATCAGTTAACAAAAATTATTGTTCGTCCCGCATTGCTTGGCGCTTCGGCCAAAAGGCCATCATCACATCCAAGCTTAAATTTAACTACTACTACCACCACTCCGTATGCACTTCATTTATGTCAACAACAAGCATTCTAGCAATTGCCGCGGACAGCCTACAGCATTCAAGTTACTAGAGCGCTAAGAGTTACCTGGTTGCTGGAGTCTAATTCTGCAGTGCGCGGTAAGATATGGCCATATTGTAACTAATGGGTATCTCGGACTCCCAACTAACATCTTGATGAACAGGTGTATCAAGCCACTACAGAGCAGTTCTGAGGCCACTGTCGCCATGCCGGGGACCGTTTCTGCTGACAAAGTGCACCGGGCACTACTCAAATTTATAACCGATGGCTCATTCCCGGAATCAGAGTCCATAACCGAGGCGGAGTACCCCGTCACAGCTCTACCTGCCGGACTTGAGCAGATATCAGAGGCGAGACAGAGGATTGAGGTATGGGATATCTTTGACGAGAGATTACGACCTAGCCACACATAACTGACCAATGCTCACTGCGTAGAAAGAAATCAGCGCCCTGAGCCAGGACAAAGCGTCCGACGTCGATGAATGGATATCGCAAGCAAAGCAGCTTCATAAAGACATAGAACGATCGAAACTGACGGCAAGGGAAATTGTCAAAAATTACGAGAAAGCACAAGCTATACAGAATCAAGTTGAAGACACAGCAGCCAAAGTCGGCCTTTTAAAGCGCGAAACTGCATTTACACAGTCTTTAAGGGAAACCCTCGAAAACGCGCGCATCATCGATAACAATATAGATGCTGCGCAGGCCTGCGGAAATGATCACAACCTGGAAATAGCAATCCAGAAACTCGACCTGGTTAACCAGGACTTGGATCAACTGACTCTGCCCCAAGACTCGACCATTATTACCATACTAGCCGACAAGGCTTCCACGGTCAGAAGCTCCCTATGTGCCACACTACAACATTCATGGAACAACTTAGTTCATATCGACAAAGCAGGGATCCTCACCATTAAAGTAGATGGTAAGTTTGTTCTATCATATGACAATATTGGTATTGTTTATTGACATTGCATAGATATATCTCTGTTAGACCGGCATTTGAACTGGCTTTCAAATCTGGGGATCTTGGAGACCACTCTTGTTTCTTTTCGGGAAGAGCTTCTAAGTCACATTCTGCAACCCATTTTGTCTCCTTCACGGACCGGCCCATATAATCTCCTCTCTTCTGGTGAGAACTATATCCAACTGAAGAGTCAAGTTGCAAAGCCTACAATATCAGACGTTCTAGGCTCGATACTCTCCCTGTTTACATTCATCCAGAGCAATCTTCCAGCTAGGGCTCTAGAAGTGGTCTCTACCACTCTCTCTACCGCTTCATGTCAGCTCCTAATTTCAGAATGGATGTCACCGGCTATACCTGTGGCTGTGGAGGACATGAATGCCTTTGAGCGTACCTTGGACGAAGTACCACAATTTTCCAAATCTCTGGGTGAACTCGGATGGCATGTACCTCTTGAGCTAGGATCCTGGAGAAACCAAATTCCTCGGTTGTGGTTATCACGCCGACGTGCCCATGCCTTAGACCGTGTTAGGTCGATTGTATACCGTCATTCTGGTGAATATAAAAAGGCCGAACGGATAGAAAAGCAGCAAGTGTCACAGTCTAATAGCATATTTCAGGGAGATAATGAGGAAGCAGAGGTTGAAGATGACTGGAATGCCAACTGGGAGGATGAGAATGAGGAAGCAGACAAGAAAAGCGCGGGAACTAGAATAGCTGACCATGAGGATGAAGACGTTAGTGCGTGGGGACTAGATGATGATGAGGAAGATAAGCCCCAAGAAGGAACGGGCATGAAAAAAGGAGAAGACGGCGATGACGATATAGACGACGCCTGGGGATGGGGCGAAGACGAAGCAAATGACAACCCGACTGAGGAAAAACCATCAACCTCGGCGAGCAAGGCGCCAAAGACAAAGGAAGATAACAAGCCATCGCAAGCCTCAAAAGAGGTTGTCCTACGGGAATTCTATACCGTTACCAATGTACCAGACGCCATTATTGAAGTCATAGGAGATCAAGTTTCTGACTCCGAATGCCTTAAACAACCTGAGTAAGTCATTTCACAAGCAACTGGCGCGCGTTTTACAGACCCTTCTAACGGTTCTACAGATACTCATCATCTCAGCTTTCCCCATCTGCTTCAGCTCTCCTCGGAATCCCCACGTTAGTGGTTGCCATGTTCAAAGCTATGGCACCAATCTTCTATTCCCAAAAATCGACTTCCAGCCATATGTATCTCTACAACGACAGTATCTACTTAGCTGAGAGACTACGAACTTTCTCTGAGGAGCATGGGTTTTCAAGATTAGCAGGGGATATAGACTCCATCGAGAAATTTGGACGTCTGTCGTACGGGAGGGAGATGCATTCCCAACGAACAATACTGACCGATCTTCTGGATGGTTGCCAGGGATTCTCAAGCTGCAATGCTCAGCCTTATCTCGGAGAATGCGAGAGAGCAATCAAAGCAACGGTCGACAGAGTGAGAAGTGTGCACAGCGAGTGGAAATCCATACTCTCCCCCTCTGTACTCCTGCAATCTATCGGCTCTTTACTCTCGACGGGGATAAACAAGATTATCTTAGACATTGAAGACCTTGGAGATATCTCGGACCCCGAATCACAGCGCCTTGCTGGATTCTGCAGCTCGGTGTCGAAACTTGAAGATCTATTCCTTCCAGAGGTATCTGAGGAAAGCAGAGGAGCTGGCGATGAGCCTATCGCCATGACAGCAATCTATGTCCCGAACTGGCTTAAGTTCCAGTATCTTATGAACATATTGGAGAGTTCTTTGGCAGATATCAAATATCTGTGGACGGAGGGTGAATTGAAGCTAGAATTCTCCACCGACGAGCTCATTGATCTGATCAAGGCGTTATTCGCGGACTCAGAGCATAGGCGGAAGGCAATATCAGAGATACGGAGCTCTTCATAGTAGCTGTTAATATAATTTACTATTTATGGTCTCCATTATGGTTTTTCCCCGAGCTTCAAAGTAACGAACTGTTGCCAAGGATTTGCACACTCTGCTCATCCCGCCAGCCGTAAAAAGTTTCGCGATAAAAAAAAAGTATCAGAGATAAAGCTCAATTGGTTGTCGAAGGAAGCCCGCAGTGCTCAACTGGATATCTGGCAGTTTACAACCATGGATACACTGATGGACTCTACGTCAGCTACCGAGGGACAGTCCTCGCAAGTACAACGACAAGTCCGATTGCGACTGACATCGCGCCATGCTGATCTCGCACTGCCGGATTCGACTGGTTCTATTCTCGTTCCTACAGGTATAGCTCAAATATTTCATGTGCCGCCTGGGTTAAAAGATGTTATTCCATAGTGATTGCTAACTGAAATATTCCTAATCATAAAAAGAGCTACGACGATATGCCCTATCCACGCTTGTGAATAACCTGCTTGAGTTGCCAAAACCAGTCCCGTTTGAGTTTTTGATAAATGGGCGCTACCTCCGAACTTCAATAGACGAATACCTGACTGCCAATGGAATTTCTGCGGAAACAGTCCTTGATGTCGAATATGTTCGAGCGCTCATACCTCCACTCCATGTTGCTTCCTTTTTGCACGACGATTGGGTGAGCGCCGTTGACATTTTGTCCGGGACCTCTCATGCTGCGCAATGGAGCAGCAAAGAGATACAGTCAGGAAAAGAGAGGATACTGTCTGGTAGTTATGATGGACTGCTAAGGATGTGGAATATGTCGGGAGAGACAATTGCTGTTTCTCCATCGGCTGGGAATGGCGGGCACAGTTCATCGATAAAGGGTGCTCGAATGACCTCAACAAACCAGATTGTGTCTTGCGGAATTGACCGAACTGTGCGATTGTGGAAGTACAGCGAAAGCGAAGATGGATTTTCTGCCTCAATCACTCCTCAGGTTGAATACTACGGGCACAAGGGAAGCGTTGACTCTATTGCGGTTCATGGTCCGTCAAACAGGATACTCTCTGCCTCTGCCGATAACACCGTGGGATTCTGGTCTACGAAGAAATCCGAAAGCCCCGAGGCACCGTCAGACCTATTGCCTTCAAGCGCTTCCAGAAGTGCTAAACGGCGGAAAGTCAAATCCTCTGTCAGCACTCCCCAGCGAGGGCCGTTGGCGTTGTTTGAATCACATACAGCACCTGTGTCTGCAGCCATATTTGACGCTAAGGATTCAACTGTTGGGTATTCGACTTCATGGGATCACTCACTTCATACCTGGGATCTGGTTACGTCTGCTCTTGTCGATACTCGAACTACTTCCTATTCTCTACTATGCGTTGAACATCTTCCGCAGCTTACACTGCTCGCTGCTGGTACGGCTGCTCGACATATTACCCTGATTGATCCTCGTGACTCGGCCACGACCGTTTCCGCCATGACTTTGAGGGGACACACTAATGTCGTTGTTTCTTTGGCCCGGGATCCAAACAGCCAATATGGACTGATTAGTGGTAGCCATGACGGGACATGCAGAATATGGGATATACGGTCCACGAAGACTGAAAAGGACGGGGTAGTCGGAGAAAGCATATACTCCATATCGAGAAAGTCAGTTGAAGATGAAGGAAAACGAGTGGGCGGTGACGGTGTAAAAGTGTTTGACGTCTGCTGGGATAAAACTGTCGGAATAGCCAGTGTTGGCGAGGATAAAGCTATCCAAATAAACCGAGGGGAGGGTATACTCCAGAAAGACGCAGTATTAAAATAAAATAGAATGGGAGTGGGAAACAAAATAGAGCAAGCTAATCGATATTTCTAAAGCGCCCTAGGTTCGATTACTTGTATCAAGAATTTGTTTTATATTGTTACATGACAGATACATGCTTAACGCCGCCCCAATACCCCTGTATAGTAGTACATCACAAAAATAAGAGTGTTTTAAAAAAGATATTGCAGCACAATCATAGTTTTCTGTCAATGCGGTTGAATTTGATAGCATTTTTGATCTACGTCAAGAGTTAGTGATGATTACCCAGATTGAATTGACTTCAACGTCACATACCTGGCTTCTGGTGTTCTGTCCTCTAACTGGGAGGTTGAGAGCATGTCTTCTTCCTCGGTATGTTCCAGTAGTCTTCAGTCTCTTGATGTTATCGAGAATCTCTCGCTTCAAGTCGTTTTCGATCTTCATATTTGACAATGCACCAGTCAAATCCAGGACCTGTCTGGTTGCCAGTTCACCGACGGTCGAAGTGGGATGGATGTGGAATCGAGCCATCAGCTGGTTGCATCGCAGCTCGCCTATGCCGAAAAATGAGCGCAGGGCTTTCTGTATAATATGAACAGTTAGAATTAACGGCGAGAGTCCGTGTTCTGGATGAGGGCTGAACTTGCTCTAACGAGCTGTCGCTCGGGAAAACTGGTGCCTAAGATGAAGACCTGGCCATAACAAGTTAGCTGACGACTTTCAATTGGTATACTTCAAACACTTTCTGGCCTTACCATGGTGGCTAATGCTGCGTTAATCTACTTCTTCACACTCTATCAGCTGCTCTCGCTCGTTTTCATCTATCGCATTCACAAGCCGACATCGAACTTTGAATTCCCACAGGCCTGGAGGTGCCCGTAGGTCATGCCAAGATCGGTTATCGGCAATACTATTATTCCGCAACTTTATGCATCCCGATTCCACGCCCGATTCATAGAGGCCAGCAGTACTCCAGGCCATGATATACAACTGTTAAATCTCATATATCTAATATTATTAAATTTGGCAAAGAGACTATGGGCAATATACCCAGCCAGCCGTAGATCAGCAGTACGAGAACAGAGCATAAGAATCAATGAAAGCCAGAGAACAACGCTAAACTACAGAGCTGATGTCCTCCCTATCTTCATGGACTTATCGATTCAAGCGTATAATTTTAGTGCATAAGATGATGACTCATCAAATAAACTCCCCTTATGCCCGCGCCTGACCAATCAGCTGAACGCAAAGTCGAAAGTTTCAACATCCGCTAAGATCGCCCGTGTTTTGGCAGACGAGGAGGTGGATGTTCATAAAACAGCCACGTCTCTCCTCTGCATGCCACTGTCTCCTCCCCATCTACCTCCCGTTACCATCTGCCCCAGAATAAGCATCTCGTCTACACTTTTTATATACACGATATGGCCAGAATTGGGCGTATCTTGACCCTTGTGGTCTTCGCCGCCGTTGCTCTGTTCCTCTTCATGGGACAGACGGTCGAGGCCAAAGGTCCCAAGATCACAAGCAAGGTACCTCAAGTCTTTTGACAGCGAAAGCCTGGAGATGGCATCGAGGCGCTAATCAACAGTGATATATAGGTCTACTTTGATATCGAGCATGATGGTCAGCCCCTCGGACGGATTGTCATGGGATTGTACGGAAAGACGGTACCAAAGGTGGGTTGACCGATTCTCAATATTCACCGAACGATGCGTTAATCATACTGACTATGTGTGACATAGACCGCTGAGAACTTCCGGTATGGTCAATATCCGATATACCTCAATTGTGCCGAAGGCATTCAAATGCTGATGAGTACAACATAATAGCGCTTTGGCTACTGGCGAGAAGGGATTCGGATATGAGGGATCTACCTTCCACCGTGTTATCAAGGACTTCATGATCCAGGGTGGTGACTTTACCAATGGTGACGGTTAGTACTACTTATATCCTACTTACCGCACCTTAATATGCTGACCAATTGTTTAAAACTTAGGAACCGGTGGAAAGTCCATCTACGGCAACAAGTTCGAGGATGAGAACTTCAAGCTACGCCATACCAAGAAGGGTCTTCTCAGTATGCTACTGTGCATTCTTTGCGTAATGGTACGATTGCTTATATTAACCGCAACTTCATTATAGGCATGGCCAACGCCGGAAAAGATACCAACGGATCTCAGTTCTTCATTACCACCGCTATTACAGCGTATGTTTACACCCATTAACTATGCGACGTAGCACTTACAATTGCTGACCACGGATGATATAATAGCTGGCTTGATGGAAAGCACGTCGTCTTCGGCGAGGTGCTCGAGGGATACGATATCGTTGATAAGATCCAGGTCGTCCCCAAGGGCTTCCAGGACCGTCCCACCAAAGATGTAAAAATCGCCAAGTGTGGAGAACTTGACATGAAGGAGGAAGCAGAGGGTGAAGGTACTGAATCACCATCTAAGCCCGACTCCGAGAAAGAACAGGCCCCAGTCCGTGATGAAATCTAGACGGTTTTATCCAGGGTTCCTGGCCTCGTCATGCCCTGAATTTCCACAGACACACCTATCCTTTCTTAATCATCATCATCATTATCATCGTTTCCAAATGCCATGTCCTTATAACTTACCGTCCGGATCTGCTGATGATTATGAACTGTGTCTATTTATGAATTGAAAGGATTCTTTGGACGCTTCAGATTCTATAGAGGCAGTCAAGCCCCCATGACGCCAGACAGCACAAAGTAGAAGACAACTATGCAATCCAACTTACTACCCAACATCTTGCTTGCTCTCCGGCGCTTGTATATACAATTTATCATTCCTACCTGTGTTATCTTTGATTCGCGGTGCAGTATAGATGTCGCCCTATACAAGTCGGTCTCTGTAAGTACGAACTATTACCCTTTTGGCTGTTCGTAGTTTTACTGTGGATGATGATATTGGCGTATTCATATTCGTTGGATGGTACGTATGTTTCTCACAGTAATAGTCACAGTCGCCTCCATGCCATAACAATCGGTTGCTGCTAACATTCAATCCTTCATCGAGATAATCCTTCACCTCGGTATAAGACGATCGATGCCAATACCAGGGTACCTTCAGCCTGATCCTTCTCATCCACTCCGCCACAGTCAGCCCTATCAACAAGCATCCTCGGCGGCCCATAGGGCCTCATCGGGATGGCTCACAGCTTGTGTCCTCCTGCTTCATAAGCAGTCAAGCAAAATATCAGCTGTGATAGACTTTCTTTCTATTCTGCACTGCGATGATACCCATTACTTAAAGAGCACGATGGGCTGTCGAAGCCGTAAGATGGGTTCATCCTGCTATCTATCAGACACTGCCTCATGATGCGATTTCTACTCCAAACACTTGCGCTTTGCGCGGTTTTTATACCAAGTTCAACATCCTCCCCTCTTGAACGACTTAGCAGTCATGATAATAACAACGACCACACCAGGCCGGTTGTGACCATCGATTCGGGTGTTATCATCGGTAAAAATGCGCATGTCCCTGGCTCAACGGAAACAGTGCATCAGTTTCTCGGTATCCCTTTTGCCAAACCGCCAGTCAAGAACCTTCGGTTCTCACTACCAGAACACCCACTGCCCTGGCATAAACCCCTGCATACTACCAAAAGTCCTCCAGCTTGCATACAAGATTTCGGCAACAAGACTTCTGGGAGCGAATTTCAAAAAGCGTTGTTCAACACGCCTCCCGCACCCGGGGAGAGCGAGGACTGCCTGTATTTGAACGTCTACCGGCCCAAAGGTGATTACAAGGGAAAACCGATATTGTTCTGGATATTCGGCGGTGGATATAGATTTGGAGCAAGTTCGTATCCGTTTTACGACGGTTCAAGCCTTGCTGCAAATCAGGATATCATTGTGGTTACCGCCAACTATCGAACGAACTGTGAGTATATTGATACCGTCCGTATAGCTATGCCATAGAAAAGAATGACTAAATCTTGACCAAGTGTTTGGGTTTCCCCGGTCACCACAGCTTCCATTGGACAAGCGGAACTTGGGTATACTTGATCAAAGACTGGCTCTTGACTGGGTAAAGAGAAACATCCATTCTTTCGGAGGTGACCCCAATAAAGGTATATTAACTAATGAAGCTTCTTCCTCTGCCTTTGCATATCATAACTAACTGATATTTTAGTCACCATTGCTGGACAATCTGCCGGAGCAGTATCCGTGGGCCATCTTATCAACACAGCTCCCTCTAATCTGCCGTTTCGAGCTGCCATTTTGCAATCAGGCTCTTCACTCTTCCAGCTCCCTCCAAGTCCTCCCAATAGCGAATTCTCATCTTGGACGGACTTGGTACAACGTCTCAACTGTACCAATAGCTCAGATGCGGCCGTCCTAGAATGCGTTCGTGGCGCAAGCGTTGGTACCTTGCGTAAGATACTGTTGGAGACCGGTCTGCCATTCCAAACCCCCAACATGGACGATGTTACTGTCCTTGAATCCCCAGCCAAGGCGTATGCTGCAGGCGAGGCCGCGAAAGTACCGATCCTCATAGGCTCAACTCTAGACGATGGATCAACGTTCGCTTACGGCAAGGGGGACAATGTTACGGCCTTCATCAACAGTTTATCATTTCCCCCTGAAATAGCGGAGGCGATAATTAAACTGTATGCACCGAACTCCACGGCAACAGCAAGCCTATCAACTGGTAGCCAAATAATCTCACAGATTATAACGGATTCGACATTCCGTTGCCCGGCTGGCTTCGTCGCGAACCTTACTGCAACAACTCTGAAAGTACCTGTATGGCAGTATCTGTTCTACGATCCGGCCGCAAGTCATCCTGACTACGCAGAACTAGGAGTCTACCATACGTCTGACATAGCTTATGTATTCGGCACGCAGGGGCTGCGCGATCCGGGACAGGCGAACAAGCTCTGGTTACAAAAGCTATGGGCAGACTTTGTCAAGAACCCGCAAGCGGGCCCAAGCTGGAAGCAATACCCTTCCGTTGGCCTGCTAAGAGGAGACGGGGCAAACGCTATTCCTACCGAGGACGTGAAGACACTGGATCCCATCTGCCGAGTGTGGGATAAGCTGTACTTGTCGGCACTGCTCAGGCACTGAAGAAATTCACCGCCTCTTCCCACGGGGGTTTGCGACTATCAACAGCATTAAACCTAAACGCTCACCTTTGGACGATGATTAACCAGTGCTGGTGCAGCCTTTTTTCCTGCCGTGTCGCCATACGTTACGGTCCGGCAATCAAAAGCGTCCATCCTTGGTGATGTTCAGGATAGCATTTATCGCGGATTTACTTTGAGCCACGGAGGTTGGTTAGTTAAGAAATTAGTTTCTTGCCAGTTGAGAGGCAAGGCGAATTGGTTTTTTTCAGGAGAAGCTTCTGGCTTTCTTTTCCCTTTGTCTTCTGAAGTTAATACTGGCTTTTGGGTGGTGGCTTTTTTTGACGTAGAATTGTTTGCTCTGGCTCTCTCCCTGGCGGCCTCTCGGTGCAGACATTCTCGCCAATCCACGGAGTACTCCGAATGTATGTACGTCTCTTTTGCACTGAACATCTCGAACTACCGAGCACTTGACAGCGGTAACTTCAATAAAATGGGCTGATCTTAGCATACAGTATGCGGAGCATGGGGGTCTCTAGGGCCAACCGTCTTCGTGGCGTCTCGTAGCCTGCGTTCGAGAAGACAGCTGTTGGAGTGTCAACGCTGGATGAGGCTTTGGCTGGAAGTCGACAGACTTCCGCCTTCTCACCACCAACGTCGACCCTCGAGCGACAGCCACCCTGGACTCAAGTTAACATCGACAAGTCTATCCAGGCTCTATTAGATGCGGCAAAGGTTGACTGTCGCCTTGTACGAGGTACGAAAGCTTTGTTACGTGATAATGTGCGTCGATGTTCCATCCAATGCAGAGCAGCACCAACTAACTATTTTCCTTACGCCCGCGTCTGACGTCTGGCCAGTCACTACGACCCTCCAGGCCTTGGTTGTGCAGCCAGCGCTCCAGCACTCCAGCTCCCTGGGTCTGAAACCAGCATCCAGCATAATATGTACTTGCTTTGGTTTTGAGAAGCGCAGGCGATCGGCAATCTGCAGTATGCGGGAATAAATGAAATATTTTGTTGTCATTATTATTATTCTAGACAACCCCCCAGCATGCGGCGAGACGCAGCACCAATCATGACCTCAATCTAGAGTCACAGCAAGCTGCAGATGATGAGACTCGACGCCGTACTTCGTCCTACGAACGGTACATCGTACAACTTGTGTTCCATCGGCGGTGCGCAAGTTCGAAGGGGGACAGTCAATATCGACTGGGCCCATCCGGATAACGCAGGCCAAACAGGCCTGCCTCCCCCTTTCGCCTAACTACAGCTGTCAGATCCATGGAGCGAGAAACTGATGCGTCCGATAACAAGCCCCCCCGTTTGTCAGGCCAGGGATCGTTGCATGCAGGGAAGGTTTCGCTCTGGCGAGGGTTCGTGGGCTGGAACTATCCGATTCGACCGCCGCCGGCTCGTTTTTCTCTCCCGTCTTAAAATGAAGGTTTAGATATCACTTTTTTTTTGGAGCACGCTACGAAGACCAAGAGGGGCCCGGTTAGGAAATCCGAGAAGCGACGTGGAGAAACGAAGGGATGGCTCGTTATCGGGGCTGGTCCACCATCCGGAGAATACATGCCGTATTTATCTCAAAAAAAAAGAGCAAGGAGCAGACTGGAGAGAGAGAGGCTACGCCAGACGTCTCCCGCAGCCCGTGCAACCAAAGCCTCTCACGGCAGAGAGCAAGCAACGCACCATCATCATCCAGAGAAAGCTTCCTCCCTGATGTCTGCCTCAGGTTCTGCTGGTGGCTCTCCTTTTCTCTCCCGCTCTCTCCCTCGCCTCCATCCTCTCTTGTCACCCTGTGATCTAACTGAGTATGGTGGGCCACTTGGGATCCATGCAACGGTTGTGGAGCGAAAGAAACGCACGCTCACAGGACTAGGCACGCTAAATCTCGCAACACCACACCGCACCGCTATGGGCAGAGTTACCTGGTCACGGACTCAAAAATAAAATGATAATGGATGAACACCCGTTTGACATCAGGTCGTGCCTTTTATTTTTCCCCGTTCGCTTGACCCGGTGGGCGTTCGTTGGTGTGCCTTCTCTGCCGCCCCCTTTTTACGACGTCTGTATGGCTGGCTGACATCGCCCTGAGCGTCACTGCAGTTGCCGCACCAACCTTTTCCACGATCCATCTTGATGTCAGACTCGATCGAGTCTGAAGGGAGGAGCAGCAGGAAGGGTGAACAAGAGACGAAAAAAAAGCCAAAACGAAAATGTATTTAAACATTAATTTTTTGGAGGAAGGGATAAGCAAGACCGCGAAGGTCAATATTTGCTTTTTTACGTCCACAAGGACCCGTCTCTTCACACTATTTTCTGGTCAGGATGAAGATCGAGAGCTTGGCGGGCAATGGACGTGCAGCTAGCTGGCTGTTAGTCCAGAATTGGTCCCCTTCGTTGTTCGGCCTGGATGGCAGCGACAAACTCGACTCGAAGGGGGCGGCTCGCTCGATGCTTTTGCCTGCTCTCCCTCCCGTTCCAACCTTCGACTATTTCCTCGTTACCCTCCCCGGCTGCAACGGGAGACGAGAGTGTGCTCCATAGCAAAGCTACTGGGGGGGATATATTATGAACTAACGTCCTTAAGTGCAACCTGGGCAGGCTGCTGGGGCGCATTTTGGGTTAATTCGTTGTCATTTTCTTTTTTAGTCCTGCGTCTCTCTCTGGCCCTCCTCCAATTTTATATCTTATTTGATTTTTCTTTATTTTTCCCTGGCTCCCTTTAAGCAGCTCTGGACCCGTCCCTCTGGACTGGCAGGACAGGGACTCCCCAAAAAAGGGCACACAGAACAACATCAGATTAAAAACCAAAAGGAAGACAGAAACACCTTCGTTACACATCGAAAGACAAGGTGTCGGAGAGAAGAATAATATAACACATTGCATGCAAGAAATGATATGCGGATACCATGTTCTTCGCTGGTCTTGATCTATCCTTGTCTTGGCTGATACCGTGAACACATTCGAAGAACAAACTGTTACATTTCCTGCAAGGAATCAATCTCGCTTTGCGTTAGAGAGGTAATTCTTTCAATTTATATCGTCTCCTTCTACGATGGCCGAACATGAAGAATCAGCAATTGATGACAATAACTACGATCCTGATCGTATAGCTCCGCAATTGACCGATTCAATACAATACCTTTATCCGAAGTTCCCCCACAGCCCACTGCGATATCTACCGCCATGCCACCCAAGACGAAGAAGACGAAGCTCGCCGAACGTCGTGCTGCTGCCACGGCCGGTGCAATTGGGAAAGATGGGGCTGGCAATAACAAGAACGGGGACGTCTTCCACTTTGTGACTGTGAATCCCATATCAGAAGACCAGAAGCTGGAGAACAGGACGTTGATCCGTTCACATGCCAGCAAGTATATATGGAGGCAGCATCGAGCTGTGCGAGCTGAAAATACTGGATCAGGAGGGCTGTCTACCAACGTTAATATGGGTGGAAATGGGAACGGCTCCGGGTTAGCGGTTCGTCAATATTCCGCTGCGGATGCTGGCAAGACGGTGGCAGCGTCTCGACGTCGTGGACAGGCATTCAAGACATGGTCCGCGGGCGTTAAGGAGGAGACTCCGCCGAGTAATACTAATACTCGAATGGCAATGGGCATGGGTGTGCATAGAGTTGTTGACATGAATGACTGTGTACCCAGCATCGAGCCGGCTGTCGTAAACGGAAACCGGAACGATATACAGACCAATGTTGATACAGGTTGTGACGACCAAGGCGAGGTAGACGCAGAAGCAGACGGAGATACGGAGGATATCCCACGAGATAATAACAATATCCAGGCCCATGACAGTGCTGTTGTTGCTGACGAAGAGAGTAGCGACTCTGATGGCTCTCCTCCGCCTACTGGCTGTCGTGCCATAGCACCACACGTAAGGGCTCCAGCTTCCAGCGTGGGCAGTAACAACGTCAACCGCCCATTCAACCAACTTATACACTGGCTTGAGAACCCTGGCCAGATATGTCCTTCTATACTAGACGAGGGAGCTATAGGCAGGCTCATGCGTTACGCTGCCTTTGATCTCTGGCCTGGCCTCGTCTTGGGCGCGGAGGGTCAGCGCTGGGGCCGCGAAGCTGCAGCCGGTGTGTGGCTACCTCGGGCAATGGCGAATCCAGCACTATTCACTGCCTTCTTGTACGGAGCAGCCGGGCACATGCAAACCCGCCGCCGGCTGGATAGCGCGCAGGTCTCCCCTCAGACCAGAGGCGAGAAGATGGAGCAAATCGTCTGTGAGACCGAGACAATCAAGCAGCTGAACAAGATGATGAAGGACCCTGCCCAGGCGTTTTCTGACGAAGTTGTCCTCGCTGTTTTGTGTATGGCGTTCAACCGGATAGATTACTCTGGCTGGAAGCCCTCTGACCCATCTCCGAAAGCGCCCCTTAGGAACCTGCAGTGGCTGGATGTATATGGCGGGCTGTCATTGAATGACCATCATGTCAAGGGGCTAATGGCTATTATCGAGACGAGGGGAGGGCTCAAGTCGATAAAGATGCCTGGTCTGGCCGAGACTTTATCTACGTATGTTTCAACGCCCTTTGTTTGGCCTTCTCTATGTGTGATATTCTTTATGCTAATCTATGTCTAGATCCGGAGTGATGCTGTCGACGAAATACCTGGCCAAACCCCGTCTACCCTTTGTACCTATTTTCAAGGAGACAGCCGTGGGTCAGACACCGAACTGGCCAACGCTGAACCCGACAAATGGCACCAATAGCTCAGACTACTCTGGAGGCTCCTCAGGCGAGCCGTCTTCAACAATGACCACAACCCTACACTACCTCCTCAGCACTCGTCCAATGCACAACTCCATCCCTACCAATCCCCTCTCTCCGATCCCACCCAACCTACAAGTCATCCTGCAGAACATGCGGGAATACAATATCGTCGTGGACCTCCAGACCCAGGGCTTGCTACCGAATCTGGAACTGTCTGTTATTGCCGACCGCCGCAACTTTATCCAATACAATCTGGTCTCTCTACCTGCTTCCTACGAGTTTCCGGACAGCTACAACGCCATATACCGCCTGTATGAACCCTGTCGCCTCGCGGCAATGGTCTACAGCATGCTAGTTATATTCCCATTACCTGCAGCCAACCGGCCGTTCAAGCAGCTGGTAACACAACTTATTACTGCCCTGATCACCGTAGACGGCGATGAGGGAAGCGGCTGGGCGGCTGAATCCGGCCAGTGGCCGTGGGAGTATGAACGAGAAGGCAGCCAGGACCTGACCCCCGAGGAAGAGGAGCGGGTGTCGTGTCTATACTTGTGGATCATCGTGATGGGCGGAATAGCGTCTCGAGGCATGGGGGATAACAGCGAATGGTTTGCTGCCCGGTTCGAGCAGACACTGCAGATGAAGGGGATGTCGACGTGGGAAGAAGTGAAGCAGTGCCTGACCTCGATAATGTGGATGGACAGCGTCTGTGACTATGGCGGACTGGCTTTTTGGAGAGAGACTCGAGACGGCTTCTAGTTCCGTCTTCCTGTCTGTCCGCTCTCCTGTCTCTTTATACATGCTCTTTGACTGTCGATTTATGCCCATTTCTTGCGTATACCATAATGATTGGTGTTTTCTCGTCTTGGTGTCTTGGAGGTATCTGTCTATATAGGACTGGCGGTATATCTCTGCTTTTTTCCCCCCCTGATCTTCTCTTTTACCCTTCTCCTCTGCTTCGTCTATCATCCCCTCTTCCCCTTGCCTATCCATTCTATGTATACACAAATCTATCAACGTCCCTGCTGCCCCTGACCCTGACTATAGTTAGTCTGACAAGTCTTGCCACTGACACCTGTCACCCCCAGCCCCCTGCCAACTCTACTATCCTGCTCCGCCTTCCCACGCCTTCACTAACGTCATCACCTTCACCACTGTCAACATCAACATCAACATCACCATCAACATCTTCTTATTCTTCTTCTATCTCCCTCTCTAGTCTTTTCGACTTCTTTTCTTCCCCCTTTTTCTTCCTATAAAAAGCAACGTCGTGGGGGCCATGCTTAGTCATATGTAATGTCACGTTTACCATACGAGTGGGACCTTTGTGCAGCGTTGACCAACCAGATCTCAGTAAATCTCAGCTCGTAAGCAGAAAACGGCTTAGTCATCGCTGAAATCTCTTCTCTTTTTTTTTTTTTCGCCTTCAACTTTTTTTTTTCTTCATCTCAAAATCTTCAACTTCGACTTTTTCTTCTTCTTCTTTCTCATCTGCGTTTTTCTTTCTTCCTGGACTTCGTTGTGTTCTTTTTTTTTTTCCTTTTCTTTCTCTTTAGCTTGTTAAATAGAGAGGAAAGAGAGAAGAGAAAGAAGATATAAAACATCAGTGAGGCTTGACAGGCTGTTTTCCTGCTCTATTCTACCTTAATTACACCGCCTCCGGCCCCAGTGTTTTTCTCTCACAGCACAGAAAAACACACAACTGCAAAAAAGCACCGCCTCCCACCAGCATCCAGCAGCACACGCAGAGAAGAAAAAGACGAGAGCAACAGGATCAGAGAAAATCCTGTCCTTTCATCATATTCTGTGTTCTCGGCAGTGTGTCTTTTTGTTTTAGATAAAATCCCAGTTCTTTTTTTTTTGCCTTCATTTTATTTTTTTTGACTCCCGTAACGACCCATCTACGATCCCTCCAAACGCGCGCCAGTAATCAGTGACCTGCTACTTTCGAAGGATACCTTGAAGGATACTCGGTGAGTATTCCATCCGTCTCGTCTGTTCCGTGGTTTAGCTATTCCGTGTCAAGAGGCGCCTGGCTAACCGTCTGTCCTGGTGGCTGCGAGCAGTTAATATGGCTGATAACCTGAAAATCGGAAACCTCTCCCTCAACGACTCCCAGCACGCGCCAAACCAGACCGGACGCTCCGCCTACATTCCTCCGCACCTCCGTGGTCAGGCTCGTCAGGCTGCTGCCGCTGAGTCTGCCGCTGGTCCTACCGTCGACGGTCCTGACGGTCCTGCTCCCGGACAGAACGGCCGCCCTGCTGGCATGAACGCAAGCGCCTGGGCTCCAGGGTAGGTAGCCTTCAGACAAGACTCCAAACAAATGACTGAATTCCTGCTAACTCGAGGGAAGAAATAGAGCCCCGAATAACGCACCTGGGTGGGGTGCTGGAGACTACGGTCCTCGTGGCGGTCCGGCCGTGAATGGTAATTCTGGCTGGGGTCAACCCGCCGGCTCCCGTCGTACTTTCGATCCACATGCTTACGGTCACCCAGGCCATCAAGGTCAACAGGGCGGAAACTACGGCGGCGGCGGCGCTGCCAGAGGCTCTGGTGATGGCCAGTGGCGTGATGGAAAGCACATTCCCGGTCCTTCGAACGCTCGTCTCGAACGCGAACTCTTCGGCATCCCCAACGATCCCAGCAAGCAGCATACCGGTATCAACTTCGCCAACTACGATGATATCCCCGTCGAGGCTTCCGGCCAGAATGTCCCCGAGCCCGTCAGCACCTTCACCAACCCTCCTCTGGACGACCATTTGATCTCCAACATCAAACTCGCCTCCTACAAAGTGCCTACTCCGGTCCAGAAGTATTCCATCCCGATTGTCATGGGAGGCCGTGACTTGATGGCCTGTGCCCAGACTGGTTCCGGAAAGACTGGTGGTTTCTTGTTCCCAATCCTCTCTCAGGCATTCCAGAACGGACCCTCCCCGGCTCCCACTCAGCAAGGCGGTCAGTTCAGCTACGGCCGTCAGCGCAAGGCTTACCCTACCTCGCTCATCTTGGCTCCGACCCGTGAGCTTGTCTCTCAGATCTATGACGAGGCTAGGAAGTTTGCTTACCGATCCTGGGTTCGCCCTTGTGTTGTCTACGGAGGAGCTGATATCGGCTCCCAGCTTCGCCAGATTGAGCGTGGCTGTGACCTTCTCGTTGCCACTCCCGGCCGTCTTGTCGACCTGATTGAGCGTGGCCGCATCTCGCTCTGCAACATCAAGTACCTTGTCCTTGATGAGGCTGATCGCATGCTTGACATGGGTTTCGAGCCTCAAATCCGCCGCATTGTCGAAGGTGAAGACATGCCCCCAGTTGCTGGCCGTCAAACCCTCATGTTTTCGGCCACCTTCCCACGCGACATCCAGATGCTCGCCCGTGATTTCTTGAAGGACTACGTCTTCCTTTCCGTCGGCCGTGTCGGTTCCACCTCCGAGAACATCACCCAGAAGGTCGAGTATGTTGAGGACAACGATAAACGCTCCGTCCTGCTCGATATCCTGCACACTCACGGCGCTGGATTGACCCTCATTTTCGTCGAGACCAAGCGTATGGCTGATTCTCTGTCCGAATTCCTCATCAACCAGCACTTCCCAGCCACTGCTATTCACGGTGACCGCACTCAGCGTGAGCGTGAGCGTGCCCTTGAGTACTTCCGTAATGGCCGCTGCCCCATCCTGGTGGCTACCGCTGTTGCTGCCCGTGGACTCGACATTCCCAATGTCACCCATGTCGTCAACTATGATCTGCCCACCGACATTGACGACTATGTTCACCGTATCGGTCGTACCGGTCGTGCTGGAAACACCGGTATCTCTACTGCTTTCTTCAACCGTGGAAACCGCGGTGTTGTCCGTGACCTCATCGAGCTGCTCAAGGAGGCCCACCAGGAAGTCCCATCCTTCCTCGAGAACATTGCTCGTGAGGGCTCTGGATACGGTGGCCGTGGAGGTCGTGGCCGTGGCCGTGGCTCTGCCGGTGCCAATCGTGATATGCGTCGCATGGGTGGTGGAATGGGCGGTCCCCCTTCTTATGGCGGTGGTGGTAACTACGCTGCTCCCCAAAGCTACGGTGGCGGTGGCGGTAAGCATTCTCTCTCTCTTCGTCTTTGCTTAAATAACTAGTACTAATAGTGAGTACAGGAAACTATGGCGGCGGTCCATATGGCGGTGGCTATGGAGGTGGTGGCTACGGCAACCCATCCGGCCCAACTGGCCCATCTTCCTGGTGGTAAACTAATATCATTTATCGCTACCGTAGACGAAGCTAGCACTTGCTGACTTCCTTTACGACACCCGAACATTTTTTCTACTGATTACTTTCTTTTACTGTTTCAATTTCTCACGACTGAAAAGTGACGTTTCTGTTCTATCGAGAGGAACCAAAAAAAAAAAAAAAAAGGAGTGAAAAGGATCGGATATACCAAACACACCCCCAAGATAAGGAGAGGAGGGAGCGGCTTTTTGTTACGATCTGCTACGAATTTCTCTTCCCCTTTTTTACCTACCGAAATCTTTGATATCCCATCCTTTTTCGTTTCTTCTTAAATCTTCCCATCTTACCCATCTTCCCTTTGTTTTCAACTACTCAACCCGCATTGGCCTCTATAGCCGCCACAAACAAAAAAGAAACAAAAAAAACACAAAAAACACACCAAAATAATGCGGTTGTTATCGAGTTTTCCGTCTTTTGCACGCATCAACACCTCCACAGAGACGCTCAATGGTCTGTCTGACTCGAAAGATGGAACTGCCTTGTTTTCCTCTCTTCATCTTTTTCCTTGCTTCCTACAAACGTCAACGCAATGGGCCCAGGAGAGTCGTCTATCTCTCTATCGAGCCTTTGCTCTTCTCTGCATCGTCTTATCTTGTTCTCAATTTTTCGTTTTCCCTATTCTTTTCTTTCCTTGCCGTCGTCCTTCTTTTGTTTACCTCTTTCTCCGGCATACGAGGAAGAAAAAGGAAGAAGCAAAATAGGGGAAACCAAATACTACCACCAAAAATCGGGAATCGGGGAAATCGGAACTTGCATGAAGATCATATAGACCAGCGTTGATTGTGGAGTGTTTTTCTTATCATCTTTTTTTTTTTTTTCCTTTCATGTCTTCTCATGTTTCTTACGATGCTCTCTGCTTTTCTTGATGGGTTTTTTTGTTTCTGCTTCTGCTTCTGTCTACGGCTTGTCTATGAGATACCCCCCAAAAAAAAACCACCCACCCCTTTCTACCCTTCATCGACCTCCCTTCTACTCCTCTTCATCTCTCGGTCATGATGTCCCTTATTTCTTTTCCTTTTATTTCTTTCGTGTCTTTATCACAAGCCTGGCTCGACGACGGTGATGTTTCTTTCATACACGCCATTGTTGTCCCCCAGCCGGGAGCAGAAGTACGAAGCTATCAATCTTCTTTTCATGTCTCTTCCATATTCATGTCGCATTTCCCACACTTCTAGAGACGATAGAGAGGGAAACGGAACGGAAAAGGGAGAAGAAAAACGCTTCTACATCTTCATCATAGACGGGAGGGTTTTTTTCTTTTCGTCCTTTTTCCTGGTTGTACTATTTTCATCCATGGCCGGCTATTGCGTTGACTGGCCGGTTGTCTTCCTCTCTCGTGAGGTGGGATCGGATGAGATGGAATAGAAAAATAGCAGCAGATTCATATTCATTTCCTGTTTTCTCCGAGTAATTAATTGCATTGTATATCTGTCGGCTCTTGTAGATACATATATGGATATGTAAATTGGTAGGATGCGTACAGCAAAGTGAGCAGCGACTTTCTGCGTTTCAGACACACTCGCCCCCGTCATACAGATATTTTCCTCTCTTTTTCCCCCATTTTTCTGTGCAAAAATAGCTTCGTCGACAGCCTCCCTGGGACGAGCCGGGAAAAGGAGCTCTGGGGCAGCGCAGGTTGGCGCCGATGCCAGAGGTGTGCAGCAGTACTCAACTCCACGCGTAAATTTGCTGGGCGTCCAAGTCACTCGCCATCGCCCGCAAAACACCAAAAAAGCCAGCCAACCTCCTGACATCCGCTCGCTTCTTCGCTAACAAAACTTCCGGCGCGCACCTATTTTTTTCACTTCTATTTCTTCGCCGTCACTCTTCCATTCTCTGCTTCTACAGCTTTCATCGCCGTCTCCCGCACCCTCGGCTCGACTGACTCGGCGCAGACTCAAAAATGATCAGCTCTGCTTCCTGGTCTCGAGTCGTCTAGTCAAGTTTCGCCAGCTCTTCAGGCTCGCCTGCTCACTCGACCCGCAGCGTTTCTTCTTCTGCTTTCAATCTAGGCCGAGCTGAAAAAGAATCTACGCTGAGCCTGTCCGCCTGTAACGACTATGGCGAGTACCAATCCGCCGTCTCGCCAGGGTAGCCCGGCTGCAGCTCCTGTCCCGGCGCCGGCTGCTGCAGCACCAGCTCAACCTCGCCCTTCAGCGTCCCCTTCCCCAGCCCCGGAACAAGCAGCAGCAGCAGCATCAGACGGAGAGTCGCGAGCAGAGGCTCAGGCCACGTCAAAACCGGACACACAGGCACAGGCTGAGGAGCCGTCCACCGCGATAATGGAAGCGGGAACGGGTGCTGGCGATTCGCCGGACGATAGAGGCGCGTTCGAACCTGAAAAGGAGACTCATTTCGACAAGCCTGACGGAGGCTACTATGCGGGCTCGAGGAAGGATTTCCCGCTTCCTGCGTGTCGATACCCGTTGCCCAGAACGAGTGTGAAGCGTCTTTCGGAGCCCGAGCCAGGCACAAAAGGTGGCAGACAGAGACATTATACGGATGACCCCAACTACCCCCTTCAGGGCTTCTGGACAGAGGCCGGTACATGGGAGGACTGGCCACCGAAGGGCAGTTCTTCTGATCCGGAAGAAAAGGAAAAAGAGGAAAAGGAAAAGGAGAAGGAAAAGGAACAGGATGGCCATGATAAACCAAAGGAGGCAGATAATGCACGGGGCCAGCCAAACGGCAAGGAGAAGGAGAAGGAGAAGGAGAGAGAGAAGGGGAAGAAGGACAAATCTTCTGAGTCGAAGCCTACGAAAGGTGAAAGCACATCTGCTGAGAAGCGAGATGCTAAGCCAGATGCTCATACGTCGTCCGCGACTTCTGCGCCTGCTAGTAGCCGTCGACAGACAAACGGGACCATTGGCAGTGTCTACTCTGGCAACAAGATTCGCCATCTCAAGAAAGATGATGGTATTCCGCTTTGGCGCAAGGATATCCAGCATCTCTTCCTGCGCTTGGTCTTTGAAGATACTACGCCCGTGTTCACTCGACATTCAGACGGGAAGAGCGGACTGAGCTTTGCGGATATCTATATCGATGCCATGGCAAAGAGCAGCAAGACCAGCAAGGTGCTAAAGGATAAGCTGACCACCGATAAGCCTGCCGCAATCAACATGGCTATGGTCTGTCTGCTGGTTAACTTTGGGCGAATGAATACTACTCTTAACTGTGAGTACTCACATGTATACCATACTAAACTTCTAAGCCAGCGCTAACATCATGATAGTTTTCCCTGAAATGCGTGCCCAGCTGCGAACATATCACTCAATCCCTTCTTTACAAGCCCACCAGGACTCCAGTGCGTACAAACAGCTTCAAGATGCACCACGGCTTAAATCTATATTGAAGGGTGCATCAGAAGATGTCGAACAACCAAACACCCTTGACAAACTACGGGAGACGCCCGTTCCGCGGACTAACCCCGTCAACCTCATCTTTGTCCTGGCTCAGTATGCTCCTAAAGTATCAGAGATTCATTTCCACTCTCCCCATGACTTCTTCGACCTCGTCATGCGAGCTACCCTGAGCAGCAAGAGTCGAGCCAAGGCATTCCTCTGGCTGATGTGGTTTTACCTGGAGAGTGACTTTTCTGACGAAGCTGCTTTGAAGAACCCCTTTGGGCCTGGAACTGTTGGAGAGGGAGCAGATGGCTCACCGTTGAAGATTCCTCAGCTAGAAGATTTGACGGAGGAAGAGGCTGATGCAGAGAATGTTGATACCCAAGATGAAATCCTATATGGAGAGGAAAAGCAAAAGGAACGCAAAAGTATGTATTTCGCTACTTTATGGTAAACGGATGACACACGATATTAATTGGTGCATAGGAATCCTCGATGATGACGAGGTTGTCTCTCGAAACAAGCGAGTGAAAAAGGGTGAGTTATACTTTTGCTCTCCTAGCGCTCTATAACAGTGCTAAGATATTGTAGATAATACTATGAGCGACGACCAGATGTCGGGTGATATCCCTATGAGCGGTACTCCTGGCGGTAAGTGTATACCGTTCTAATGTGTATTCCAACAATCGCATCAAGGCTGACTCTAGTTCCAGGCCGAGACAAACAATCAACTTTCTTCACCCCTCTTAACCAGAGTAGACGCCCGGGGGATGACGATGATGACGAGCTGCTTACTCCCGTCCAGAGTCTGAGGTCACGGAATAAACGCAAACGAGATTCGTCAACTACTCGTTCAGGCAATGCTGGGCGGACGCGGGTTGTGCTAAAGACAAAGATGGATCAGGCCGGAGACGGGTTATCGCCAGCACCTCCTGGCTCAGGTCATCCGGTCCTCCACCAGTTTGCTCCCGGTTCCCCTGCTCCAGGACAGACATCTTCATCTTCCCGTCGACCTCGACCGCTGACCCAACACCAACTGGCCATCGAGCAAAACCGCCGGCAGCGAGTGGACTATATTCTTGCACAACGCCGTGCAGAAGAATATAGTAAAGCTCGCGAACGTAGGGAGCAAGGATCCCAACTTTTACATGCCGGCCAGCTGCTTCAGTGTCTACCGGTGGATTATGACACCGATGACGACCATTCATGGGGCAAAGGTGGCCTATGTTTGAACCCGGATGCGCAACAGGAAGATTTTGGAGAGGCAGGCAGCTTCTATTTCTCGGTATTGAAGAAGGTAGCTCGCCGCCTACATCGATGGGATTGGCAATCCATCGCTACAGAGGACAAGGACATTGGACCCAATGGATTGATGCATGAACATGCTCTCGATCTAGGAGATGCAAACGCCAACGGCGGCATGGGTGACGAAGAAGAGGTTGAACCATCCGGTCCTCCGACCTCGAGCCGATCCAGAGGAGGCAGAAGAGACCGGAGATCAAACGCCAATAATGCAGATAAGCTATCTACCCCGGATCCAAACCGACTGGCTGCTCCCCCATCGACCGGCAAGAGACAGTACATTCGCCGCAAGCCGTTACCAGAGCGCAAACCAGGTGACCCACCCAAGAGAGTTCGCCCAAGCAGATCGAAGGCAGCTCTTGCAGCAAAAGCTGCTGCAAAAGCTGAGGCAGAAGCACAAAAGGCTCTAGCGCTCAAGCAGGATGCCAATGCAACTGGTACGAGTGTTGCTGGATCTGAATTGGGACTACCCAGCTCACCGGGCAGGGACGTACGCATGAAAGAAGCCGGGGACAATGAGAATGAGAACGAGAATGACAATGAGCAAGAACAGGAGCAAGAACAAGAACAAGAACAAGAACAAGAGCAGGAGCAGGAGCCAGAGCAGGACCAAGATCCCGATCAAGATCCCGATGACGAGGGACTAGACGATATCGACAAGGACATTATAGGCGATGCCAGTGCCTACGGAGATGACGGCGATGAAGATGACGCGGAAGGCGAATCTCGACTCTCCGTGTCTCCTCTTCCAGACGCTGACGCCGATGCCGACGCCGATGCAGACCCAGACCAGGAACCAGGCTCTGAAGTTGTGGCCGCCCCATCCGTCATACCTGATGATGCTTCTGTTGCTGCTATGGCCGACGACAAGACCCTCCCTGCCTCCATCAACGGCCATGATGATGAACATGAACACCTTGGCTCGGACGACTCAACAGAGGAGGACGTCACTGCTACGGCTCTAGCTGCCGCTGACTCGCCAGACACCATCAGCTATACGGAAGAGCCTGGCCACGGACCTGATCAGGAGCAGAACATAGATGAGGATGGGGACGAGATTATGACCCAGGACTAGACGCGGAACCTGGACGTTTAACACGGTACTTTCTTGGAATCCGCACCTGGGATCAGACTGAGAGGTCTGGTCCTCTCCATTATTACCACGCTTTCTACCTTTTGTCCTATTTTCTTCTATTTCTGACCCGGGGTTCGGAGGGCGACTGTACATTTATATTTATTTCTGTGGTATTATAGGGAGGGAGCAGGGAGAGGTGAACAGGCTTATGGGCATATCCAGAGTTCTTTCTTGCCCACTGACTTTTGTCAAGGAGTTAGTTGATGTATCTACCTACCAATGTATAACTCAAGATGTATACTATCTGGTCCCAGAAAATGTTCATCCATGATCCTATCCAGGGGTACCAGCAGGGCCTCTTGTATCATCCCCCGCAGCCAACCCCCCGTCTCTGGTCTCTCTGTGCGACGTTGTACATCGTCTTAAAGGGCAGTATAGTATCATGGATGTATAGCTCACCCCCCTTATCCCCGGAGACGAAAGAGACCTGCTGATGAGGTATTCGCCTGTTGCCCCCGAGGCCACGGCATGACCAGCCTGCCATCCAACGACCTGCAGCCACTTCAGCTCCTCCAGTGGCAACTATCTTCACGCCTTGCTCGGTGTTTTTTCATACTTTTATACAGCGAAAGTTCAAGCAGTCTCTTTTGGTGGCGCCAGAAAAAGGAGTAAAACATGTGACATCGGCAAATCCAGCTTTTCTTCTTTGGAAGCCAAAAAAATAAAAAAAAGCAACGAGAGGAAATAAAAACATCGGCGCAGGCAGCACACAAGCTGGTGTCTTCTTCTCTTCCCCAGCTATCTTTAGCTTCTTCTGCTCCTCCAGCTCCCTGTAGTATTCTCTTACACTCAGTCTTTTTGCTGCTGTCTCACGGTACGTTGTCCTGTTAACTTGGTTGACTATGCTGGTGATCGGCTCCCTTGCCCCTGGGCCGCACATGACTATAAAACTGCGGATACGGGGAACTCCTTCGTTGAGCCGTTGAGACGTTTGCCGCCCCCAGCTCACATTGACTCAGTTGTTGTTTCTCTCAGAGGGCCATAAAAGGAGGCTGTTGAGCTGCAGCTAACGTGTTTCTTGACAGAGCTGACACTGAACGAAACCGGGTTATAATGGAAAGCGAAGGTCGAGTGCTGCGGCCGCGGGCGAGAAAGCCCTTTGAGCTCCCCTCGGCTGATTCCACGGCTCCCCCGACTCCGGCGCCAGAAGATGCAAACAAGGAGATGTTTCCAGGCAATAGTAATGGCAACGATACCGGTAACGGCAGCTTGACTGCTACTATGGACAAGGAGGGACTGGCGCAGTCCAGCCGAACAAAGTCAGATATCAACTTGACCTCCTCTACACTGCTGGGAATCTACTCGCCTACTGCGTTTGACGGCGGCCGAGAAGATAGAGACATCCCCGGGACAACGCCGTGGGGAACAGGTGCGCAGACTCCTAATCTACGAGGGTCAGGCATATTTGAGAACGGCAATGGTGCAAAGGCAAGCGGAAACGGTGCTGTGAACAGATTTTCCGAAGAGCAGAGGAAAAGGAAGCTTCACAAGCAGGAGCAAGACCGACAACGGCAGAATGAAGTGCGTCGTAGGCAGCGCGGGCTTGTCCGTGGTTATTTGCTGCCTGCCTTGCAACAGAGCGGACTGTTGTTCCTGTTCGGTGTGACATTTGGTGTCATTATTATGCATCTACACGATAGTCCGCAGATGGCGGACCTGTTGCCGCTGCACATCCCCGTGCGAGTGGAAATCATCAACTTTGGCCTAGAGTGGTGGCATTACCTAGTGTTCTGGGGAGTGGCCGGTGTTGCACTGGGTAACCTGCTACCTTGGTTCGATCTTATGTGGGAAGACTTTATGGGAGAGAACCCCGTCAAGGGAAGTAGTGAAGCTGGCTGGAACCCAATGGTGCGCAGCATCGGTGCCTTTGTGGGAGTTGCCTTCGCCATTGTAAGATTTTATCCCCCACGCCCGTGAGAGAATATAGCCCCCCGAACTAACATGTGTATGCTTGTGTCTAGCGAAAACTACCATGGCAGTCATCGACTCAGGTCTGTTTGACACTTGCGCTTGTGAACCCGTTCCTCTGGTACCTTATCGACCGCTCCAAGTCTGGCTTCGTCCTCTCTACGGCTATCGGACTGACAGGCATGATGGCCCTACTGGAGATGAACCCCGACATAATATTTTCCCCCAGCAACGCCGCCGATGCCGTAGATGAGACCGTATTCGGAATAGCCGGCCTGACCCTCACACAAGGCCAGCTCGCAGTCGGAACATGGATTGCCAGCGTTCTCTTCTGCAGCTGTGTTTGCTTCGGCAACATTGGGCGCAAACTCGCATAGTGAGAGACGATGATTGTCTCGCTTTACTTCCGTTTCGAACACAGCAACAACGAAACGACCTTCTGGCTTTTTTCAAGGAAAATAAAGGAAGCGCATGACGTTAATGGATACCCTCTTGTTTAGCAATGATTTCTTCTCTCTCTCTCCCTTTCTCTCTCTTTTTCTACTCAGGACATGGCTTGTATGGAAACGGAAATGAAGTGCTGAAACGGCCGGTTAATTGTATAAACAAGGTAGAATTGATATGTAATTTTGTAATAAATAACCCCCGCAATCTCCTCACTCTTGATCATGTCAAACAGCTTGCTCGTAAAGGGCCCGAAACTGTAGGTTCAATCATTGCAATCCCATCCATGAGGCGGATGACACTGCACCCAAGACCGAATCTTGCTTCCTTCTCCATTCCCAAGAAACATAGGTCATGTAACTTGAACGTCCTGGCATCATTAATCCCCGAAAGAACTTTTGCAGAACATTTTGACGGAATGTGATTTATTTGCGTTGTTCATGGAGAGGAAAAGAAGAGAAGAAAAGAAGAAGAAAAAGTCGAAGTCGAGATTTTATGCAAAAACTTGGTCACGTGATAAATACTGCTTTTAGTGTGGAAAATGGAGATAGCAGGAAGTCTTAGTCCTTCATAGATGTTACGTATACCTAATGCCTAATGGTATGTTCGAGGTTGAAGTTGATGCTGCTATATTTATAATTATTGACTTGTCCGTGCTCAATTGCAGTCGATTACTATACCATAAGCTGTAGCTACTATTTAACTAAAGCTGCAGGCGTTGCAGTAGATCTGAACTTTTTCTGTATCTTCATTGATTGATACACTAATTAATTAAACTAGCTACATGTTTATTCGAGTGCAAAGGGCGAGTTTAATAGGCTAATTTAAGAAAATTAAGGCCAGAACATCGGATATCACTCTGCTACCTCTCTGTTTCGTGGTAATCAACTAGTTATCAACACTGATCAAGCCGACTCAGCCCCAGCTTTTCTCTTACTTCAGCCTCACCACCACTACCACCACCACCACTACTACTTCTCATTACCCACCTTTGTTATTCTCACCTCATTCCCTCTGCCAAACTCCTTCACTATCATCACATCTTCGTCTTCACTATCAATTTCACTCCAAGCTTCAGCTTCACTGCCTGCTTACTAAAACATCACGTGACTGCTCCTGAAAAGGCAAGGTTGTTTATTCACATCGACTTCTCGACCTTCTCCTTTGACTTCCTCTTTGCCTCTCAATCAACCGCTTGCGATCCTCAGACACAAACATCCTCCCTGCTAGAGCTCTCTCTTCTCCTCGCCTCTCTTTGCTTCCACCCCTACCTTTCTCTCCTTCAGCCTGCCCTTTTTCATTCCCTCTCACTCTCTCTCCTTTTTCTCCCCTACTTCTTCGGCATAGCTGGCGCTCCGGGTTTGGTTGGATGAGGTCGTTGCCTTGACGGCCATTACGAAATCATGGCTCCTCTTCCCATTCAGTTTACGGAGCTTTTACAGGTATGATGGCCTCGGGAGTGCTTCTAGAACTGCGCCTTGTCTGCCTGGAGCTTTTGATCCCTTACTGACACGTTGCCGTAGTTAACGAACGTTGATATTGTGGTACGCAATCACCCTCTCCACACGAGCAAGCCTTCTCCCCATTCCTCGCCCCAGCCAATCGATATGGCCCCTACGGCCTGCTATCTTGATATTTCATCGGATACTGCATCTTTTGGGCTCATGTTGATGGGCATTGTGGTTGTTGGAATGTGGGGAGTAGGGCTTCGTGGCTGTGCATGATAGCTAATTACAGCTTGCTTCATCATCTTTATCTGTAGCCTGCATCTATCGGCTTTAATTCATGTGTAAGTATTCTCCAGTGACCTCCGTTCCGCTTCCGCAGTTGCTAATCAGCTCCCTTTTTTGCAAATCGTTTAGACTTTAGAATCCGATAGTTTCGTCTGCATACGACAAAAGGTCAACGATGAAGATAAGACACAAGTTATCATAGTCAATCTTAAAAACAACAATGAAGTCATCCGGCGCCCGATTAATGCCGATAGTGCAATCATGCACTGGAACAAGAACATTATCGCGCTTAAGGCCCAGGGCAAGACCATCCAGGTCTTTGACCTCCAGGCAAAGCAGAAGCTCAAGTCGGCAGTCATGACTGAAGATGTTGTCTTCTGGAAGTGGTACAGTGAGACAAGCATTGGCTTGATCACTGAGTCCTCGGTTTACCACTGGAACGTCTTTGACCCGACTCAGCATGCTCCTCTTAAGATGTTCGACCGGATTGCAAATCTCGCGGTGCGTTTTACTTATTTCGTATCCTTTTTTAATATCGTCATCTTGTTTTTCACTATAATCAAAAAGAGGAAATGCAACTAATCAAGTGGATAGAGCTGCCAAATTATTAGCTATCGTGTTAATGAGGAGGAAAAGTGGATGGTGGTTGTTGGTATCAGTCAACAGCAAGGACGGATAGTAGGAACAATGCAGCTCCATTCGGTTGAACGAGGCATATCTCAACACATCGAAGGCCATGCCGCCGCCTTTGCTACCATCAAGGTCGACGGATCACCCTTACCTCATAAACTCTTCACCTTCGCTGTCAGAACCGCAACCGGTGCCAAACTTCAGATTGCAGAGATCGATCACCAGGAGCCCAACCCTAAGTTCCAGAAGAAGGCTGTTGAGGTTTACTTCCCACAAGAGGCTACCAATGACTTCCCAGTTGCCATGCAGGTTTCTGAGAAATACGATGTTGTCTATCTTATCACCAAGTTCGGCTTCATCCACCTCTATGACCTCGAGACTGGTACATGCATCTTCATGAACCGCATTTCCAGCGAAACCATCTTCGTTACCACACCAAACTCAGATTCTACTGGTATTGTCGGTGTCAACCGTAAGGGTCAGGTCCTCTCTGTCAGTGTGGACGAAGGCACCATCATTCCATATCTCCTTGAAAACCCAGCAAACACATCTCTGGCTGTCAAGCTTGCATCCAAGGCTGGCCTTCCGGGTGCAGATAATCTTCTTCAGAGACAGTTTGAACAGCTCCTATCTCAAGGAAACTATGCAGAGGCTGCCAAAATCGCCGCCAATTCGCCCCGTGGGTTCCTGCGAACTGCAGACACTATCAACCGCCTAAAGGCTGTATCACAGTCAGGTCAGGGCATGTCTGTCATCCTCCAATATTTCGGAATGCTTCTTGACAAGGGATCTCTAAACGTATACGAGAGTGTTGAATTGACTAGACCTGTCTTGCAGCAAAACCGAAAACATCTCCTTGAGAAGTGGCTCGGCGAGGATAAGCTGAAATGCTCCGAGGAGCTAGGTGACATCGTTCGGCCACACGACATGAACATTGCTTTGAACATCTACCTCAAGGCCAATGTTCCCCACAAGGTCGTTGCTGGCTTCGCAGAGACTGGTCAATTCGACAAGATCCTGGCTTACTCCAAGCAAGTCGGCTATCAACCTGACTATGTCCAGCTTCTACAGCATATTGTCCGAGTTAACCCAGAGAAGTGTGCAGAGTTTGCTGGTCAGCTTGCCAACGATGACAGCGGTGCCCTCGTTGATCTTGACCGTGTTGTCGATGTTTTCGTCTCTCAGAACATGATCCAGCAAGCTACTGCATTCTTGTTGGATGCTCTCAAGGACAACAAGCCTGAGCATGCTAAGCTTCAGACTAGGCTGCTAGAGATGAACCTTGTCAACGCTCCTCAGGTCGCCGATGCTATCCTGGGTAACGAGATGTTCACCCACTACGACAAGGCTAGGATCTCACAACTCTGCGAGAACGCAGGTCTCTATCAGCGTGCGCTCGAGAACACTGATGATTCCACAGTCATCATGCGCAACATTGTCCGCACGGACAAACTGAACCCCGAATGGTTGATAGAATTCTTTGGCCGCCTTTCAGTGGAACAGTCCCTGGAATGTATGAACGAGATGCTTCACTCAAACCTCCGTCAAAATCTTCAAGCTGTTGTTCAAATCGCTACCAAATTCTCTGACCTTTTGGGGCCTACCAACCTCATCCAATTGCTTGAGAAATACCGAACTGCCGAGGGTCTCTACTACTACCTTGGCAGCATCGTCAACCTTAGTGAGGATGCCGATGTTCACTTTAAGTATATAGAGGCCGCTACTCGCATGGGCCAGATGACCGAAGTCGAGCGTATTTGCCGCGACAGCAACTACTACAATCCTGAGAAGGTCAAGAATTTCCTCAAGGAGGCCAAGCTTGCTGAACAACTTCCTTTGATTACTGTTTGCGATCGATTCAACTTTGTCCACGATCTAGTTCTGTACCTCTACCAGAACCAGCAGTATTCTTCGATCGAGGTTTACGTTCAAAGGGTCAACCCATCAAGGACTCCCGCTGTTGTCGGTGGCCTGCTTGACGTGGACTGTGATGAGTCTATTATCAAGAACCTTCTCACTACTGTTGACCCAGCTTCTATCCCAATTGATGAGCTTGTCGCCGAGGTAGAGAAGAGAAACAGACTCAAGATTCTTTTGCCATTCCTAGAGAACACTCTCAGCACCGGTAACCAACAGCAAGCAGTCTACAATGCCTTGGCCAAGATATACATTGACAGCAATAACAACCCCGAGAAGTTCCTCAAGGAGAACGACCTCTATGATACTCTAACTGTCGGAAAGTACTGTGAGAAGCGAGACCCTAATCTTGCATATATTGCATACCGCAAGGGCCAGAATGATCTTGAGCTTATCAACATCACCAACGACAACTCGATGTATCGTGCTCAAGCTAGGTATCTGCTTGAGCGAGCTGATAGTGAAATTTGGGCCTTTGTTTTGAACGGAAACAACATTCACAGACGGTCCCTTGTTGACCAGGTTATTGCCACTGCCGTCCCAGAGTCTTCTGAACCAGACAAGGTGTCGGTAGCAGTCAAGGCCTTCCTTGAAGCAGACCTGCCGACGGAGCTCATCGAGTTACTGGAGAAGATCATCCTGGAGCCATCTCCCTTCAGTGATAACAGCAGCTTGCAGAACTTGCTGATGCTCACCGCTGCCAAGGCCGATAAGAGCAAGCTGATGGACTACATCCACAAGCTTACAGAATTCAATGCTGATGAGATTGCGGGAATGTGTCTGTCTGTTGGCCTGTACGAAGAAGCCTTCGAAATTTACAAGAAGGTTGAGAACCATCCTGCTGCCACCAATGTTCTTGTGGAACACATTGTCAGCATCGACCGTGCTCAGGACTATGCTGAGCGTGTTGAACTTCCCGAAGTATGGAGCAAGGTCGCCAAAGCTCAATTGGATGGCCTTCGCATCTCCGATTCTATCGCTTCATACATTCGTGCCGGAGACCCTTCGAACTACAATGAAGTTATCGAAACCGCTACCCATGCTGGCAAGGATGAGGACCTCATTGAATATCTTAAGATGGCCCGCAAGACTCTTCGAGAGCCTGCTGTCGATACTGCCATGGCCTTCAGTTTTGCTAGACTCGACAAGCTCTCCGAGCTTGACGATTTCCTCCGTGGAATCAATGTTGCCGATGTTGAAGCTTCCGGTGACAAGGCCTATGCCGAGGGATACCACCAAGCTGCAAAGATATTCTTCACCAGCATCTCCAACTGGGCAAAACTTGCAACCACACTTGTCCATCTCGAGGACTACCAAGCTGCTGTTGAGTGTGCTCGCAAGGGTAACAGCGTCAAGGTCTGGAAGGAGGTTAACGCAGCCTGCGTTGCCAAGAAAGAATTCCGCCTTGCTCAGATTTGCGGCTTGAACTTGATCGTGCATGCTGAGGAGCTACAAGACCTGGTCCGCCAGTATGAGCGTAATGGCTACTTCGACGAGCTCATTGCTCTGCTTGAGGCCGGTCTTGGTCTTGAGAGAGCCCACATGGGTATGTTCACTGAGCTAGGAATTGCCCTGTCGAAGTACCATCCAGACCGTGTGATGGAGCATCTCAAGTTGTTCTGGACTCGAATCAACATCCCCAAGATGATTCGCGCGTGCGAGGAAGCCAACCTATGGCCCGAGCTGGTTTTCCTTTACTGCCACTACGACGAATGGGATAACGCGGCGCTAGCAATGATGGAGCGAGCAGCCGATTCGTGGGAACATCACTCTTTCAAGGATATTGTTGTTAAGGTTGCCAACCTGGAGATCTACTACCGTGCCCTGAACTTTTATCTGCAAGAACAACCCCTGCTGCTGACGGACCTACTCCAAGTCCTTACTCCCCGCATCGACGTCAACCGGGTTGTTCGCATGTTTGAGAAGTCGGACAACATCCCCTTGATCAAGCCCTTCCTTCTCAATGTACAGCCGCAGAACAAGCGTGCGGTCAATAATGCCATTAACGACCTGTTAATTGAAGAAGAAGACCACAAGACTCTGCGAGACTCGGTTGAGAACCATGACAACTACGATCCCGTCGACCTGGCGCAGAGGCTGGAGAAACACGAGCTTGTATTCTTCCGCCAGATTGCAGCCAACATCTACCGCAAGAACAAGCGATGGGAGAAGTCCATCGCCCTCTCGAAGCAGGACAAGCTGTTCAAAGATGCTATCGAGACCGCTGCGATCTCTGGCAAGCCCGAGGTTGTCGAGGAGCTGTTGCGCTACGTAAGTACCTTGCCATGTGTTATGTTGTTTGGATTTCGCACAATGTTGCTAACAAGTGATGATATGGTAGTTCGTCGACATTGGCAGCCGTGAATGCTACGTGGGCATGCTATACGCCTGCTACGAGCTCATCCGCCCTGATGTGGTATTGGAGATGTCGTGGCGCCATGGCCTCCACGATTTCACGATGCCTTACATGATCAACATGCTGAGCCAGCAAGTGCAGACCATTGAGATGTTGAAGAAGGACAATGAGGAGCGCAAGGCGAAGGAAGCCTCTCAGCAGAAGGAAGAGGACAACACGCCCATCCTCGGAGGCTCGAGACTGATGCTGACGCAAGGTCCCAGCGGGTCAATGGGAGGGGGTGCGCCGTCGATGTTTGGACAGCAGACCAACGGCATAACCCCCCAGCCAACCGGCTTCCGGCCATTTTAAGGACAAACATGCTAGAAAGAAAGAAAGAGAAAGACTAGATAAGACGACGGGATGAGGATGATGAAGAAAAATAAAAATAACACCATACGAGGTCTCCGTGATTATGAATGAAATCATCAACACAGGAAGAAGAGAGAAAAGAAATGAGAATGAACGAAACCGGGGCCAGATATGGTGGCTTTTTGTTATCAGTTATGCCTTATCGGAAACTCGGGTGGTTTCTGTTGATATCCCACTTCCGCCTTCCCCCCCTTTTTTTACTACACATTTTCTTTTTTCCATTTTTTCATTATTTCCGTCTGGGACTGCGAGCGGTGGGAAAGCATGGAGGATGGAGGAGAATAGAGGAGAAGCCTTTTTCTTTTTCTTTTCTCTTCTATTTCTTTTGTTATGTTTCTTCTGCTGTCCCTTTATTTTCCTCCAGCAAAGCCTTAAAAAAAACAAAACCACATAAACTAATAATGTACCCTCACCCCCCTTGTCCGGCATCGGCTTCGGCACCGGCTTCCGGCTCCTACTCGTTTTACCTGTTGTTACTTACTCTCTGCACCTGTGCTGTCATGTCCTTTTTCTCCTTCATCATGTGTATTTGATACGAGATATTTTGTTTTCTTTTCCTCTTTTTTTCTTCATAATACGCCATCACCCTAGCTGTAAATCGGACGTGCTTGTACTTCGGCAAATAAGGTCAACCTCCAGTCCCTCTCGGCACGGATACATGAGTGGCTTCGTAAAGGACAGCAAATAGGCCGGCGATTCCCCCAGCCGGCATGCAAGATCCAAACTGACCGTGTGATGGGAGATCTCGACATAAAAAGGTAGCACAACTCAACAGAAGTAAACAAACATCCTGTTTCCGCAGCCAGTCGGAGCGTCCCCAACACGCAGGCCGTCAGCCATCTGCACGGTCTAAGAACATAAGTATTTACAAGTCGTGCTGCATTTTTTTTATTTTTTGGTTACTCCTCTGTGCTTCTTCCCCTGGAGCTCCCCCCAACGCTAGCCAGCCAGCCCATCTTTTCCTTGACCAAACTGGTTTATCCTCGGCTAAACGAGATATTCAATCAGGAGGTAACTAAATAAGAAAAGAAAATTAACGTCTGGATGAGAAAAGCCGGAAAAAGAAAGGAAGGACATGAGAAAGCTTCTCTCTATCCTCATGTACTTCTCTCTCTGCTCAACCACTCTAACTACAACAGACTGGCTCTCAAGTGTATATTTGCTCGGCTAGACGCTCAGCTTACGGATGGGGGTAAACTAAAGTAAAATGGCTCATGGGCGGCCAATTAGTCAAAGAAAAGAAGCCGGTGGAAGGCTGGTCCATGTCGACGGGCCCTGGAGACAGCCAGATGATGTCTCTTTTCTTTTTCCGCCGTCTCTGCTGCTGCTCCATCGTCGTCGAGTCTTGTCGTCGTCGTCTTGGTTTCAGGCGGTTCTTGCTTGGTGGAGAGAATCCGAGGAGCATGGGTGGCTTTCCGACGGGGAATTGCCGTGTAGCCAGAGTGCCGTCAGACTCACTCACTCACTCACTGCTGCAGAGTCAACGGTACATAGCATGCCGTCCTGGCCATCACCTCGTCTCATCCTCTCAATCTCACTCTATCTTCTTCTTCTCTTCTTCTTCTCTTCTTCTTCATCTTCTTCTTCGTCGTCGTCGTCGTCGTCGTCGTCGTCTTGCTGTCTACTTGGCTGTCGCTTAGTAAAACCCAGCAGGTCATGTGGGGAGCGGCCACGTGAGCGGAGAATAATTAACGCGAGCCTCCGCGGACGAACCAACCAGAAAAAAGAAAAAAAGCGACGGAAAAAGCAAATAAGAAAGCAGGAAAAAAAAAAAAAAAAAAAAAAGAAGACGAAGCAGCCAAACCTTGCGGGGCAAGTTTAAAATAAAAGGCGCGACGAACTTCCGCTGCGACGCTTCGGACGGCCAACAACATCCCAACATCGCCAGCTTCGCCCTCGTCCTCCTTGCCGCTCGCTCAAAGAGGTGACGGTCGTCTTCAGGTACGTCTGCTGGCCATGTTCGACGGGCTGCCGCAGCGACGTGGTGGCCGTCAATGGCTGTGAACATGTTCGCCCGCTGCTCGCTCTGCCCCACTGCGGTCTGCTCCAGGGCCCCTCCGCCAGGCCGATGCCGCGGCTTCACGCTCTCTCTATAAGAAGGGATGAGCCGGGCATACAGAGAGGACGACGGAGATCATATCGATGCTGACTGTTGTTTTTTTTTCTTTAGAAAAACCATCTTATATCGAACCGAACAGGCAAGAAGACAAACAAGCTACACCGAAGAATCGGAGAGTATCTATATAGATAGCGGCGTGATATCAGGACCGTCATCTTCGTCCTCTGACACCTGATACCCCCGTTGATACACATCTATATACATACATACATATATTCTCTATACAAACATGGCTCCAGCACCCGTGCCTCTGCCAGACGTCAATAGTACGGCTGTCCGCGAGGACGCCGTCGAGGAAGATGTCATGGAAGACCACCACCCGTCCAACTTCCAGGACTCTGTCCACAGCCGTCTACGGGCCAATTCCTCCATCATGCAGTTCCAGAAGATCCTCGTCGCCAACAGAGGAGAAATCCCCATCCGTATCTTCCGTACAGCCCACGAACTCTCCCTACAGACTGTTGCTATCTTCAGCTACGAGGACAGGCTGAGCATGCATCGCCAAAAGGCCGACGAGGCGTATCAGATCGGTAAGCGTGGCCAGTACACGCCCGTGGCTGCCTACCTGGCCGGCCATGAGATTGTCAACATTGCCTCGCAGCACGGCGTCCACCTCATTCACCCGGGATACGGCTTCTTGTCCGAGAATGCCGAGTTTGCTCGTGCTGTCGAGAAGGCCGGCATGGTCTTCGTCGGTCCTACTCCAGAGACTATCGATAGACTCGGTGATAAGGTCTCTGCTCGAAAAATCGCCATAGAGTGCAAGGTCCCCGTCGTGCCCGGTACCCCCGGCCCGGTCGAGACCTTCGATGCTGTCAAGTCATTCACGGATGAGTACGGCTTCCCCATAATCATCAAGGCTGCCTTTGGTGGTGGTGGCAGAGGCATGCGTGTCGTCCGTGACCAGGAGTCGCTGCGGGACTCCTTCGAGCGTGCTACCTCGGAGGCCAAGACTGCTTTCGGCAATGGCACCGTCTTTGTAGAACGCTTCCTCGATAAACCAAAGCACATCGAAGTTCAGCTACTTGGAGACAACCACGGCAACGTCGTCCACCTGTACGAGCGTGACTGCAGTGTCCAGCGTCGTCATCAGAAGGTCGTCGAGCTTGCTCCGGCCAAGGATCTCCCCATTGATGTCCGTGACAACATTCTTGCCGACGCCGTCAGGCTCGCCAAACATGTAAACTACCGCAACGCCGGTACCGCGGAGTTCCTGGTCGACCAGCAGAACAGATACTACTTTATCGAAATCAACCCCCGTATCCAGGTCGAGCACACCATCACCGAAGAAATCACAGGCATCGATATCGTCGCTGCCCAGATCCAGATCGCCGCCGGTGCTACCCTAGAACAGCTCGGCCTCACCCAAGACCGCATCTCCATCAGAGGTTTCGCCATCCAATGCCGCATCACCACTGAGGACCCTACGAAGGGCTTCCAGCCAGATACTGGCAAGATCGAGGTCTACCGCTCTGCAGGTGGTAACGGAGTCCGTCTTGATGGCGGTAACGGCTTTGCTGGTGCCATCATCACCCCACATTATGACTCCATGTTGGTCAAATGTACCTGCCATGGTTCCACATACGAAGTCGCACGCCGAAAGATGCTTCGTGCCCTCGTTGAGTTCCGTATCCGTGGCGTCAAGACAAACATTCCCTTCTTGGCTTCGTTGCTAACACACCCTACCTTCATCGACAGCCAGTGCTGGACCACCTTTATTGATGATACCCCAGAACTATTCTCCCTCATTGGCTCTCAGAACCGTGCCCAGAAACTCCTTGCGTACCTTGGTGATGTTGCAGTCAACGGAAGCAGCATCAAGGGCCAGGTTGGCGAGCCCAAGTTCAAGGGCGAAATCTTGAAGCCCATCATGCGTGATGCCGATGGCAAACCAATCGACCTCAGCTCTCCCTGCAAGGAGGGATGGAAGCAAATCATCGATGAAAAGGGCCCCGCTGCCTTTGCAAAGGCTGTTCGTGAGAACAAGGGATGTCTTATCATGGACACCACTTGGCGTGATGCCCATCAGTCCCTGCTGGCAACTAGAGTTCGTACCGTTGACCTCGTCAACATTGGCAAAGAAACCAGTTATGCTTTCAGAAACGCATACAGTTTGGAGTGCTGGGGTGGTGCTACCTTTGATGTCTCCATGAGATTCTTGTACGAAGATCCATGGGACAGACTCAGAAAGATGAGGAAGGTTGTCCCAAACATCCCCTTCCAGATGCTGCTTCGTGGCGCCAACGGCGTTGCTTACTCTTCGTAAGTTTTTCCCTTTATTCTATATGAAAGATTAGTACGCTGATATTATGAACGTCTATTATAGCCTTCCTGACAATGCCATCTACCACTTCTGTAAGCAGGCAAAGAGATATGGTGTTGATATCTTCCGTGTCTTCGATGCCCTTAACGATATCAACCAGCTTGAGGTTGGTATGAAGGCTGTAGCCGCGGCAGGTGGTGTTATTGAAGCTACTATCTGCTACTCGGGAGACATGCTTAACCCCAAGAAGAAGTACAACCTGGACTACTACCTTGACTTGGTCGACAAGATTGTGGCCCTGGGAACTCACATCCTTTGTATCAAGGATATGGCTGGTGTCCTCAAGCCTCAAGCTGCCACCTTGCTTGTCGGAAGCATCAGGAAGAAGTATCCTGATCTCCCCATCCACGTCCACACTCACGACTCAGCCGGTACAGGTGTTGCCTCCATGGTTGCCTGTGCACAGGCGGGTGCTGACGCCGTTGACGCTGCAACTGACAGCATGTCTGGCATGACCTCTCAGCCCAGTGTAGGTGCCATCCTCGCCTCTCTTCAGGGCACCGACCAGGACCCCAAGCTCGACATCCCCAATGTCCGTGCCATCGACACCTACTGGGCCCAACTCCGTCTCCTCTACTCGCCCTTCGAGGCTGGCCTCTCTGGACCCGACCCAGAGGTCTACGAGCACGAAATCCCTGGTGGCCAGCTTACCAACCTCATCTTCCAAGCTCACCAGCTTGGTCTCGGTGCTCAATGGCTTGAGACCAAGAAGGCCTATGAACAAGCCAACGATCTCCTTGGAGACATCGTCAAGGTCACCCCTACCTCCAAGGTTGTCGGTGACCTAGCTCAGTTCATGGTCTCCAACAAGCTAAGCCCAGACGATGTGATTGCTCGCGCCGCTGAGCTTGACTTCCCCGCCTCCGTCCTCGAGTTCCTCGAGGGTCTCATGGGCCAGCCCTATGGCGGATTCCCCGAACCTCTCCGTTCCAGGGCTCTTCGTGATCGTCGAAAGCTTTCGGACCGCCCCGGTCTCCACCTAGAGCCTCTTGATCTAGCTAAGATCAAGGCCGAGATCAAGGAGAAATTCGGCAGCGCTACCGAATGTGATGTTGCTAGTTACGCAATGTACCCCAAGGTCTACCAGGACTACCGCAAATTCGTCGCCAAGTACGGTGACCTTTCTGTCCTGCCGACCAAATACTTCCTTGCCAGGCCTGAGATCGGCGAAGAATTCAGCGTTGAGCTCGAGCAAGGAAAGGTGCTCATCCTGAAACTGCTGGCTGTGGGTCCTCTGTCCGAGCAGACGGGCCAGCGAGAAGTCTTCTATGAGATGAACGGTGAAGTTAGACAGGTCACTGTTGATGACGTTCTTGCTACGGTTGACGACACCAGCCGCCCCAAGGCCGATCCCAGTGACAGCAGCCAGGTTGGTGCACCAATGAGTGGTGTGGTAGTCGAAATCAGAGCCCACGAGGGTGTCGAGGTGAAGAAGGGAGACCCGATTGCTGTTCTTAGTGCTATGAAGATGGTATGTTATTGCTCTTGTCCTCTCACCCCCCTCCCTTGAAATTTACGGATATATATGCTAACTTGCTTATGATTAGGAAATGGTCATCTCTGCACCTCATCACGGAAAGATTGCCAGTCTACATGTCAAGGAGGGAGATTCTGTCGATGGACAGGACCTCATCTGTAAAATGACCAAAGCTTGCTGAATAAAGAAAAAAAAAAAGTCGCGTCCGTCTTCTGATGTATATGATGTTGTTTTATGTCCCTTAGTTATTTTATATGGCACGCACGCCCCATACTGTTCCAGATTACTAGCTCTATAATAGAAGAGCCTTTTTAACAAGCTTCCTCATAATCCGTTTACAGCGAAGCTTAAATCACCATCAATTTGACCAACGAATGATATCGCTATTGTCATGGATGTTTGCTATCAAGCTGTGCCAATCAGAGATGCATCCAAGAATGTGACATCATAACGCCCGTATGCGGCTTGACCTCGCGTGCACAACAAGTCCCTCCTACATCACCAACAAGTACAACACTGCCAGCCAAGTCACATCTCCACGACATATATAGAGTAGACGAAGCTGTATAGCTGGGCTGTCATGCTTGTATCGGTGCTGTGGTTGAATGCAGCCGTGTCATGACCTTGTTGCTACAGTGCAAGCGCCAGCCGTAACACATAGATCATCACAAAGTACCAACCTTCTACCACCATGATACCTCAACTATAGCTTCAGCCTGTCCTGGATCGACCCTCGACCCTGGGACCCAGCCGGGCTTTGCCTTGGTCGATGAGGGGGCGAATAAGTTAAAAAGGAGCAGAAGGCCAGAGGCGATTCCCCCGCCCTTCTTCATCCATTCTACATAGGATGTCTTCGAGATAGTACACTCGTCTGTACGAACACCAGCTATCAGGAGCAATATCGCAAATATATATCAAATAAGATATGAGTGACCGTCCTGAGCGTCCACCGGTATGGGTTAGGGGCGGAACGCCTTACTTCTATCATCCTCGTCGACCATCTGTACCATCTGAGGTTGCGAATGAAGAGTTGCGACGTGTAAGTCCATCCATCACCTCCTACAGCTGAAGTGGAATGCTAAGGTCAAGATACTAGGCGTCAACCACCTCTAGCATCCCGTCTGTTACTGGCATCGTACCAGACCGATCCAGCTCCATCTCATCTACCACCTCCGCCACACAGAACGCTCAGCAAGCAGGTGTAGCATCGAATCTGTTCCCCTTCATGGCCAAAGACCGTTCAGAATCGATGTCGTCTGAGTCCGGAACAGGGCCTGAACGAGACCAGTCAAAGAGAAGAAGCTCGCATTCCGACAGGAGCTATGCTGGGCTAATGACGCAGAAGCGAATGTCCGAAGACCCGCTCTTTGCTAGTAGACGGGAAAGCTGGAGGGAGCAGGCTGCGAATTCTCGACCAGATGATAGGAGATTCCTTAGCCGTTGGTGGGATAAGTAAGTTGCCAATCCATATAGTTAGCCTGTCGGTGTATGGGACTTTGATGACTGATACATGGTTTATAGCTTTGTTAAAGGAGAGCACCAGGCACCTCCCAAGAACAAGTGATAGTTTTTTCTACCCCATCCTTAACTTAAGGTGGATGGTGTAGATATTTGACAAAAGCTGACGCAAATGGCGAGTTTTGGAGAATTTTGTTGAACCCAGTCTGTTTCTTTGCAATGTGGTAAAGTGTTATGCTTTGAGTTGGAAATTGATCAGCAGATTTATGCAAATTTATGTAGTCCATACCTTGGTATATTCTGTCGACTTGCATTTACGAATAATTATAACAACATGATAATCTTACCTTTGACATAGTTGTTGAGAGTTTATATTACTACATGCCTACGAGAAAGGAAAAAAAAAAAAAACAGCTTGACCACTCTAGCATCCAATCGGGAGCATAGTAGCAACCAAGCTAAAGGCCGCCTGGGATGGGGAACGAAGACTCGTCCCTCATCCCAGAAAGGTATGGCTGGACGCCAACATCCCTCTCAGCAATGGTTAAGCGGAACAACACCCTAGGTGAAGCCTCCATTGTGAAACAGGGAAAGAGAGCCGTTTTGAAATGTAAATTTTATTGTTGCTTGTCGTATCATACTTGCTTGTTGAGTCTTAGTTGGAAATATACCCCTAGAACACGCCTGTTATTTTTTACAAGTAAAAAACAACCCATCCCCCACGACTAAACGCAACAAGCAAAGAGGTTTGGTTCGCGAGTAAGCAGGGCGCAAGGAACGGGGATGGAAGGGGAGATTCCTTGTAGCCTGAGAAAAGAGTCCCTTCCGTTGCCTGAAATGAGGCATTATGGAGTAAAGGAGAGGGAAGAGAGGTAAAGGCGGAGAGAGAAACGGGGGAATTTTTGTTTGATTTTGATATGATTGATTTATCGGACAATTCCCTCGAATCTGCTCTTGAACCACTTGATGGTCTCGGTCTGGTTAATACGGTGAGGAGCACCGATCTTGGACTTGCATCGTCGGCGCTTAGCGATACGCTCACCAGGGCGGGTCCTAATTAAATCAGATATAAGTAACCGAGAAACCTGGTATTTGGGTGTTAGATTATAGCACTCACATGCAGCAGTAGAAGTCCATTCCGTAGATACCGATACCAGGGTCATACTTGATGCCCAAGTCGATGTGTTCGTTGATACCGAATCCGAAGTTTCCAGTCTCAGAGAAGTTCTTCTTCCTCAATTCGTATTCCTTGACCTTGAGGCCACGCTCAAGAATCTCCTCAGCCTTGGGGCCACGGACAGTAACGTGGACAGCAATCTTTTCGTTACGTCGGATACCGAAAGTACGGACGGTGTAGCGGGCCTTGCCTATCAAGTGCGCACACTCGCTTGTCAGTTTTTGACTCTTATTTTCCAATTCTCGCTTCACAACGTTGTTTCTTCCATCGATTCAACTCATTCCAGGGAGGTAGCCATACTGTAGACTGGGGTTTGACCGCTCAGCTGTTCCAACACCTTGGCTGCACGAGTAAGTCTGTCACCAGACTCGCCAACGGAGATGTTGAGGACGAGTTTCTGGATGCGGAGTTCCCGCATGGGGTTCGAAGATTTGTCGTTTCCCTCGGCCTGTGCCATGATTAGCGATATGTCACTGAAAACACCGTCGACTGGGCCTCATATCGTACCATTGTGAGTGTTGTTGGTGCTGCTGTGCGTTCTGGCTGCGCGAGAAGAAAGTCGAAGTGGTTGAAAGTCGCAAAAAGTGTTTTTGTGTGCGCGAAAGCGAAAAAAACCCTACGCGGGCTTGGCGTTGGCGCTAAACCAAAACGGTCAAAGAGCGTATCTTCAACGCCAAAAGATCGAAAGTTGCAGCAAAGCAGAAAGACGGCGATAGAACAGTTTGATATTCCTCACGACCAGGCTTCTGGTTACTGCTGTGCTAAAAGAACAGAGACGTTGGAGCTCGGCGAGTTTGTCAAAACCCTCGGGTCTGGTTGAAAGTCGCATTCGTGCGCACCTGAGGCAGCATGGCTTCAAACAAGCAGGGGAAGATGGTGAGTTCATGAGAGCTGGAGCTTGGTTGATTGCAAGATAAGATCGCTGACATGTCTTTTAGCAAAATCTCGTATGATTATCCTTGACGCCCTTTCCGTGATTTGCTATATGCCTGCTTTCAGAGGCCTCCGGCCAAGAGCTGACGCGCATACTAGATCAATTATAGGATGAGGGTCACTTTGACAGATGGGCGACAGATGACAGGCCAAATGCTTGCATTTGACAAAGTAAGCTGGAAGTAAATACCTGGGAGGAGATAGGTGCGCGGTACGAGTGTATACTAACCGTATATCCCAGCATATGAACCTCGTTCTCGCAGATACTGAAGAGTTCCGTCGAGTAAAGAAGAAGTCGGGCAAGGGAGGGCAGGCCGCACCCGGCAGTAGCAGCACTACCCCGTTGGTTGAAGCTGAAGAGAAACGAACACTTGGACTCACCATTGTACGCGGAACACACGTTGTGTCATGTTCAGTCGATGGCCCGCCGCCCGCAGAGCCAGCCGCCAGGCTAGGAACAACTGCTGCCGGTCTTGCGGGTGGCTCTGCTACACTCGCTGCTGGGCCTGGAATCAGTAAACCTGCGGGACGGGGCCTACCCGTTGGACTTGGTGGACCAGCTGCTGGTGTGGGAGGACCGCCACCACCTGCTGGATTTGGCGCATTTCCACCCCCGGCGGGATTCCCCGGCGGACCACCTCCGGGTTTTGGAGGTCGAGGCGGACCTCCCGGAGGACCACGTATGTTTTGTCTCTACCATTGTCCATTATCATTGCTCTGTGTTTACTGACCACCTACATAGCTGGATTTGGACCACCACCAGGTTTCGGGGCTCCTGGAGCTCCTGGCGGGCCTCGTAAGTAAATCAACATTTCTTTCCCCATGTTTTACTTGTATACTGATTATACGTAGCTGGAGGATTCCAACCACCGCCCGGCTTCCAGCCTCCGGGACAAGGACGAGGCTTCCCACCAGGCATGGGTGGACGATGATACCAGCGCTTCTTGGAGTTACGAAACGCAGACTGTTTTGACAATCGAGGGGAAATATTTGATTACATGATTCCCTTGCTCAAAATAAATGATGACAGGCTATTTGTTCCCTTCGTTTTCCTTCGTCTCCTTCTCGCATTTTCCTTTCTCCCATGGCGTTTGGTGGTATCGGTGAAATGGACGGCTAAAGGACCTCCTATTCTTGAGGCAGTAGTTTGAGAAGTTTACTCCTGCTAGTTATATACTGTCAAAGATAATCTACGCGTTTCAATTCTTCTCTGTATGACAGATAGACATCCCATAGCATCATCTCCTTTTGACACTATCTTCCTCTAGGCCTGCTCCCGCGTCGTGATTGCATCACGTGACTGATAGTAACTTACTCCGGAAGTCGGAGCTTTTTCTTTTGGTTGAGCGCAACAACAGTAGTCCAGCAGAGACAAAACATCCAGAGGACCACCAGGTTGCTGCATCCAAGGACACATCTCTGCTCCTTTGCTCCCGACTGCCAGCAAGCGGTCTGTATAGCTCCCAGATCTGCTTGTTTCCTGTCCTCGAAGGTTTCAAGACAACCGCCTCTCACAATGGCCGCCGCCATAAAAGCCATCAACGCAAAGATACGGTCCAACAAGGTGTTGGACTATGTCTGCTCAACACGTACGTTTCTACTGTCTTTTTTTCTACTATTGTTTCCTTGCATGTTTTTGTATCTTGATGATGTTATTGTGGCTCCTCCTCTACCCCATCCGCAGTCTTATTTTTCTTGTCTCAGCTATGGGCTAGATACTAACACGGGGCTACCGCTATAGATTTCTGGGGCCCCGTATCCAACTTCGGTATTCCGGTCGCTGCGGTTATGGACACTCAGAAGGATCCTGAAATGTATGTCAATGGCACATATCCCACTCCATCGTTCGCCCTCTGATACTCGACTTGTCGGCCCTGTCATGTCGAGCGGCTACCTTCGCATCACGCCCATGCATACCAACCCACAACCTTTGCGTATCTAACCCACTCGATTCTCTTGATATAGTATCTCCGCTCAAATGACCGGTGCATTGGTTATCTATTCTGGAACCTTCATGCGTTATTCTCTCGCTGTCACCCCCAAGAACTACCTTCTTTTCGGCTGTCACTTAATCAACTTCGGAGCCCAATTGACTCAGGGATACCGATGGGTGAACTACTGGAAGTACGTTTTAAATCCTGCTTCCTCGTGTTTCCTTTTTCATACTGAACTAACCGTGCGTCTTTTTACATTGTAGATGGGGAGGACGAGAGGCCGCTCTCGCCAACAAGGCAAAGGATGCCGGTGCCGAAGCAGGAAAGGCTGCCGCTGAACCTAGTTCTTCTTCATAGACTCGCTTGGTGGGTTTGTCAATTATTCTCTTTTCTCCCTTTTGTCCTTCATTGGCATATACTTGCTGCGCCGGATTCAATCGGATTGTACGTATTAGGCATACACGGTTTTGTTATCTTTTGTCATCTGTTTTAATAAAGATATTTATTCCTTTTCTTATTCCTTGTTCCGAAATTAGCACGCGGTCAAGGAATGAAGGCAGTGCTTCTACTTTCAAAAAGTGAAGATGAGATTATATGTTCATGTGGATATTGAACAAACCCACGAGTCAAATATATGCCAATTTTGTTTCATGTACAATATGAATAAGTGAACATAGATAGAAAGAGATACAATAAAGAGATCAATGATGATATTGTTAGGCCGCATACAACGGGTATCTATCAAATATTACCCGCATATCTAATTCTCCTGGAAGACCGACCGAAAAATAAGGAACATGAAAATATCAAGCACATCTAAACCAGCGTCTTCTGAGAGCAGCCAAGTCTTAGATGCAAAGAGTCGAAAGAGAAACCGGGGGAGCCAAGATGGCATCAATTTAGCAAAAGGGAAACATGGGTAAGGGTGAGTGTTGGTTAGCGGGTAGCAGATGGAACCTATACCATGAAGTGGTGAAGAATGGTTATGTAGTTCCAGATCTGAGGGAGGCAAGGGCGCAATTTACCAAAATTCCAGAGCCTGAAACAGGTGTCACCGAAATATGATACTCGAAAAGTAGGAAATAAAAAATGACGGTTATGGACAGCGGCGCTTACAAGGTAAAAAAATGCAAAGTACTATTTGTTGCAGAATCCAGGGAGTTTGGCACCACCACCACCATCTCCCCAGTTGGCGATGGCTAGAGCGGTGGTATAAACGCAGCATAGTAGTCCAAAGATGATAAGGCAGATGTCCAGAGTCTTCTGTAGATAGGTGGTTGCGACGCCCTTGTAGTGAAGCAACGGCTAGATATATCAAAGTTAGTTTCAATTCACTTGCGGGCTGGGGAGTAGAACAGATGGGGAAACATACCGGATAGACGAAGACGAGTGGGACACATGCAAAACTACCGATGAGGGAGACAAACTTATCCAAGTCTCCAGCTCCGCCCCAGGCAATGGCGGCGCATACCAAAACAAGGAAGAAACGAAAGATGTTCTTCTTCCATTTGATTCCAGGGTTGTATTTACCGCTACGGGTAAAGAGGCCGTTCTCCAAAATTCTAATCGCAGGGAAGAGCTGGAGTGGAGTGCTCAATAGAATAGCGGCAGCATATAGGAACTGAATTGACCTGACGAAGTTATCCTGCTGTGGAAGATTGAGGATAACAACGGTCTCAGTCTTGGAGCCAAAGGTAGCGTAGCCAACAACTCCCATGGAAAGGAAGATTACAGTAATGATGACCATGACCAGGCCTAGTGCAGCAGGGAACTTGTCGGGACGTTTCATGGATTCCTGGATAGGGATAATGAGGCCAATTCCTTCAAAAGTGAAGATAGCAGTTCCGATAAGCAGGGTATATGACTTGGGGTTGAATGGCTGGATGTCGGCAACGCCCTTTTCCATGATGGTGCTGATTCCAAATCCGTACAGGTAGATCAAACCAAGTAAGATAAACACATCCGCAATTAGGGCTGTGAAGGCAAGTTTTGAAATGTCACGAACAAGGGAGAGAGGTAGGAAGATGATGAGCTGAATCATAATGACGTATTGGATGCTCAAAAACGTCTCACAGTTGCTGACAGACACTATGAAGGCTTGGAGATTTTGCGAGACGAAGACGATATAGGCGGCAACGAAGTCAAGCTGGCTGAGAGCAACGGAGAATAAGATGATTTTCCTCATCTTATCTCCATATAGAATTCCTCCCATATCACCAAAGGAGCCATTGATCTTATTCCGGGTGTTGACAAGAAGGATGAAACAGAAATAGCTTAGGGCTGAAATAGCTACTAGTACGATGGAACTGAATAGCATTCCGCCATTTAAGAAAGCTCTTGGAAGGAAGAGGACACCAGTTCCAACGAACGATTTCAACAAAAGGAGAATGGCGCCCATAGAGGTGTTTGTAGCTTTGGCAGCTCGTTCCTTGGGCACACGGCCTCCAGCGCTTCCTGGACGAAGCAGAGATGTCTCCTCTGAGGGCTCTTCTTCTCCAGGACCAGGCTTCCGTGTAAAGAACTCGCCGGGACCCAAGACTTCGTCATCTTCTTGAAGCTCCTCACCAGCGAAATGACCGAACAGGGTCAAGAACTCCAAAAAGCTGTTGGTTGCTAACTTGGGCTGGGCGAGCGCCTGTTCGGGATCTGCGGGGGCGGTGAGAGTGTTCTGCTCTCCTCCGGTTCGGCGTATGAAGTCTCGGCGGAAGCCACCAGGAACTCTGATTGTGTTGATATCCAAAGTTTCAGTTTCCGGTTCCGGCCTTGCGAGATCGAAGCTCTTTCGTCTCTTGGGGCCTTGCTGTCCTTGAGCCTCTGCTTCAGCCCATCTATAGATTGGTCGAGTGATATCACCACCCTGAAGTTGTAAGCTTGAAAATTCCTCTCCGTCTTTGACTCCGCTTCCGCCTGATTTTGTCGACTCGGCCTTTTTGCCGTTCGTCTCAGCGGAGTCGGCTGACTCGGCTGGTGGTCGTACCAGATGTCGTTTAACGACCTCGGGGTCTTCTATGGGTGCACCGTTGGAGGAAGTAGTATTGGCCCCACTGGAGCCATTATCGTCCTGTAGGGCGCTTGTCAACGCAGATGGACGAGCTGTCTCGAGCGAAGACGGCACAACGGATGACGATTTGAAGTCAGTAGCGATATCAGACGGAGCTGCTTGTCGAGGAGTAGGTACACGCCTCAGCTGCAGGTCTCCTGTGTCTGTGTACGACGACGAAGGGATAGGAGAGGCCAGTCGGGCTGTAGTTATGTGTCTCGGGAGCGATCCTGGTGCCAGGCCCTCTGCCGGAGAGGTGCCGCTGACAGCTCTGCCACGAGGAGACTCTTCACGCAGCGTCGACGCTGCCGGTATATCCTTCCCCTGAGGCATCTCGCTGGGAGTTGTTTCGGTCATCTATCGGGACTGTCTCGCCGGCACACTTCTGTGAAATGGATATAGGTAGACGGGAAGGGCGTATTGTGGTCACACCCGCGGTAATGAAGGTAACAAGAACCTAGTGAAGGCTGAAGGCAACCGATATTCAACTGGCCGGTACCAAACTTGACTTGTAGGACAGAAGTCCGGCCTGGCCAGCTCCAGCAGAGAAGAGATGAGGGATGCTTTTTAAATATGCAGGGCTGTCCGCAGGCTGAGAAACGGTCAGCAGCTTCTGGGTGTCAGCTACGAAGTCGGCGTGACGGTGACGATTGAGGTTCGAGCGGGAAGAAGTTGCTTGTTCAAAAATAAGCAGCGCGCTGATTGGCCCAGCGAGTCAATGACGCATTGCTTATATCATTAGCTGTCCCGAAGCGGTTAGCGCATGCATTTTTGACGCGAGAATAGGGTCATGTGATGGTTTTAGTGCCCTCAATGCGCTTAATAATAGGGTTTGTTCCTGGTCGAAAGCTTGTCTCAGCTTGGTCACGTGATATGACGCCTCCCAAGGTTCTGAAAGTTGGGATATTCGACGTCAGCGCCAACTTCGGCGACGTCAACATCAACCTCGCTTCAAGTGGCTGACCAGCGTGTTTAGACGTTGGAGCAGTAGGATTCCACGCGAGAGGGCCGACGCCGCGCTTTTAAATACTTACAACCCGCACACTCAGCAGGGACATGCTTCGTTAGTCTGCTCGTCTAAGCGTCCGACAGGGGTGCTGCTGGCTGCTGCATAAAGACCTTGCCGGGTTTCCTAGTTGCAGACAGATATCTTCATCAACCATGAATCGCCCACTAAATGGCTCTGCCAATGACGAGAATACCACGCAGGAAACAGGACATGGAATCAGCTGGTTAGAATACTCCCCATAGAGCTGCAGAGATAAACAAACCCGTCTCTAATCTGCTCTCTAGGAGCTTACCCGTACTCGGTAACGCGAGAAGAACAAGCAATGAAGATCACCATGGAGTTGTTCGACACAGGAGTCGAAGCGTCTCTCGTCTTCAGAGGACTTCGTTAGCTGGGCCACTACCTGCCAAGCTTGGCTTCCCAGATGAAAGGGAAAAGTTGGCCCAGGATGAGGGGGATGGGGCCCAAAAGCTGGGGTCCTTCTCAGGCGTTTTTGTCCCGACGACTCTCAACGTTCTGAGCATTCTCATGTTCCTTCGCTTCGGCTTTCTTCTAGGCCAGAGCGGTGTTCTCGGCATGATGGGTTAGTAATATCTTTTCATAATATTTATCTATCTACCTTTCAGGTATAGCTATATGCTAAGAGGGAGAACAGTCATGCTTATAATATCATATGCAATTGACTTAATAACCGCCATGTCAATTTCCGCGATTGCTACGAATGGAACCGTAAGAGGTGGAGGCGCTTATTATCTCATCAGCCGTTCCCTAGGTACCGAGTTTGGGGGCTCAATTGGCATTGTGTTCTACCTTGGCTGCGTTTTGAACACAGGAATGAACGCAGTTGGTCTAGTTGACTGCTTTAAGCAAAATTTTGGCGTTGTTTCTGGCAGCAAGTCCCACTTTCTTTATGAAGGCTTTTGGTGGGAGTACCTTTGGGCATCCATCATCCTCATACTCTGCACAGCTATCTGTTTGGCAGGGAGTTCGGTCTTCTCTCGTGCCAGCAATGGGTTGCTTATCGTTCTTCTGGTATCAACCTTTAGCATTCCGCTGTCAGCGTGTATTAAGCAGCCATTTAAAAATGAGCGCCTAGGCATTGAATTTACCGGATTTAGCAGCGTATCATTCTTCGATAATCTATACCCACGCCTTACTAAAGGTGCCGCCGGAAGTCAGATTAAGAGGCGAGAAAACTTTCAAGATCTGTTCGGAATTCTCTTCCCTGCAACATCCGGAATATTTGCGTTCGTTCTACCCCTGGGCCTCTCATTTCTGGTATCTAATTTGCTAACTTTATGCTTTACAGTGGTACGAGTATGTCCGGTGACCTTAAGAACCCAAGTAGATCTATCCCGAAAGGAACTCTTTATGGTCTAGCCCTCACGTTCTCTACCTATACGATCGTTATTCTCACCTTGGCAGCAAGCGTTACGAGGGAGTCGCTCTATAGGGATGTTAACATTATCCAAGATGTTAGTCGTATCATATCCCTCCTATCGTTTTTGAATGAATCCTCTTACTAAACTCTAATTGTAGACAAATATGTCCGGATTCCTTATTGTTCTTGGAGAGTTTTCAACCTCATTTTTCTCCTCTCTGATGGGCATTATTGGTGCTGCAAAAGTACTCCAGGCCATCTCACGGGATGCCCTTCTACCCGGATTATCAATCTTTGCAAAGGGGACCAAGAAAAATGATGACCCCATCACCTCTATTCTCATCACCCTTGCAATAGCTCAGATTACTATATTCTTCGACATCAACCAGATCGCCTCTTTCGTTTCCATGGCATACTTGATGACCTTCCTAGTCACTAACCTGGCTTGTTTCTTGCTCAAAATTGGATCCGCCCCGAACTTCAGGCCGTCATTTCACTACTTCAATTCCACAACTGCATTTGTTGGAACAATTATCAGTGGAGCCAGTATGTTTTTCACCGATGGGGTGTACGCTACAGGATGTGTTTGCGTTCTGGTGACACTCTTCCTCCTAATCCACTATATGGCTCCCCCGAAAACGTGGGGAGATGTCAGCCAAAGTCTCATTTACCACCAGGTCCGCAAATATCTACTCCGCCTTCGACCTGAGCATGTCAAGTTCTGGCGACCACAGATCCTCTTATTCGTGAACAATTTCGAATCGCAGTATAAGTTGATCCATTTTTGCAATTCGTTGAAGAAAGGCGCTCTTTTCGTGCTTGGCCGTGTTCTAGTCACGGACGACTTTGCAACCGCTGTTCCAGTTGTTAGAAAGGAGCAAACGGCGTGGAATAAGTTCATTGAGTTCTCAAAGGTCAAAGCCTTTATAAACATAACAGCAGCACCAAATATAGAATGGGGTGCTAGGAATGTTGTCTTAAGTGCCGGACTTGGAGGAATGCGACCCAATGTGGTTGTAATAGACCAATTCCGCAAGGACAACTCTGATGCTTCACTGGACCCTGGGCTCCCTCTAATACGGCCGACGAGACGTACGTCTTCGAATGTCAGTGATGGTGCAGGGGAACCCCTCCGAAAAACTAGAACGGATTCATTCGAGAGAGACCCGCCAATGAATGTCCAGAGCTACCTGACGGTCCTGGAGGATCTATTATTCCAGCTACGCATGAATGTTGCAGTTGCTAGAGGTTTCGAGAATATTGAGCTTCCTGGTACGAATGATGAATCACCGGCCAAGTTCATAGACCTATGGCCAATCCAGATGTCTGGAGAGATATCGTCAGACGGAAGGCAGAAGGGTACCAACTATCTCACAACAAATTTTGACACATACACATTAATACTGCAGCTTGGCTGTATCCTGAACACTGTCCCATCCTGGAAACGATCATGCCGTTTGCGAGTGGCAGTCTTTGTGGAGTATGAGACAGATGTGGAGGAAGAAAGACGAAGAGTGATGACTCTACTCGAAAAGCTCCGAATAAGTGCTGATGTGCTGGTATTCTGGCTTGCCAGTGGGGATCTACAAACTTACCGCATAATCGTCAATGGAGACAGAAATAACGTGGACAAGGCCGTGCTTGACGCTGTCGAACAAACATTGGAAGAGGAGGATTGGTGGAATGAACTCGGAAAGTATAGGACGACTTCTAGATCTAGCAGATCACAGCGGCAGACTCCAACGGGATCTGGATCTACGACCCCGCGTGAAGGAGGCAGACGACGCGCAGGGCTAGAAGGTCTCAAGAGAGTTATCGAGTCATCTCGAAGACGGTCAATTGGGCCTGGAGTCAGCCTCGGGATGCAGACCCATCGACTACTGGATTCTATGGTAGAGTACAATTCCGATGGACACGAGTCGTCTTCGGATGAGAGTGATATGGATTCTTACCTGAGTGAGAGCGAGAATGAGAATGAACCAGAAGGTGACGACCCAATGGCAGCCTCTGACGTTCCAACAATCAATCAGCCACAAGAAACGACGGACGAAACCACAGGAGCATCTACTGCGGCTACACCTTCACCCCGTGCAATGTTTATGAAGAAAGGTCGGGTTGCGTCCAGTGCCAAATTCTCTTCTGCCCCTATCCCGACAACAAAGGTGGTATCAGAAGAAGGTACCGGGCCCTCGATCATGTTTGCAGATTCATCACCTCCACGCCGCGGAAGCGCCGCAGCGGCAGGCCTGGAATCGATATACAACCGCAGTTCTGGTACCTCCAACCAGCCCGCCGTCACTTCGGCTGAAGGAGACACGGAGAGCCAACCACGGGCATCTGGATATCCCTCCCAAGCGGCCGTCCCTCTATCGTTCAACGACCTGCCAGGCCGTGCCCAGCATCTGATACTGAACGAGCTGATCAAATCACAGAGCAAGGACACGGCCGTTGTGTTCACCACCTTGCCTACCCCCGTTGAAGGCGTCTCCCACGACAAGGCCTCATGTGAAGCGTACGTCGACGACCTCGAGGTGCTCTGCGACGGCCTTCCCCCATGTCTCCTGGTCCACAGCAATAGCGTGACTGTTACCATGAACCTGTGATGGGTATATGCCTAGTTCCGTAGTCCTTTTGCCGTAACGTCTTTGCATAACTTTCCAGCGTTCCGATATACAGCGTTTGTTATTTTGTTTATATATAATTTTTTATGTATGCATTTCGGTAGATTAAATAAATTGGCCTTTTTTGATATCATCGTCCTTTAATCATTTGGCCATTAGTTATCAGTATCAATTATCAGCCTGACGATCCCAGACGAGGAAAAAGAAAACATCCCAACCCAAAGAAAGCCTGAAGCTCATCTTTCAGCTGCTCGCCACCGTTTAACTATTTTGACTAGTTATCAAATTTCTTGGACAAAAACGAGGCCTGCAGAGCGCAGACGTCAGCCTGTTAAATACAGCTTCGGTGTCTAATTCCCTGAATTCCATTCCGTTCTCTCGCTGACCCTGTCGCCAGCTAGCTACTCAGCGTACCACCGCGAGCTGACCGTCAAGCTATTAATTATATACGAACGATTCGGCGAATATCTAAAAGTACACGAACAACCAGTTAAATAGAAAAGCTGTTGCGGCCTCCGAAATCCATCTGCCTTGCCTGACGCTCCCCCGCGCGACCATGCGACGTTGAGAAGAAACCGAAACATCAGGTAAAACACCCGCGCGGTAGTTAACTAAATCTGTCGAGCGAAGCAGAGCAACAAAAGGGTCACAAAAAAAGGGGGGCGGAACACAAGAGAGCTTTAATTGGATTCGAGAGGAGGAGCAAAGAAAGAAAAAAGGCTTTATGCCAACCATGGTTGAGCGGTTTGAAAGCAATATACCCGTACGATCGAAGCGCAACGGCCGCCACAGCCTGAAGATGACCATGCCAGACGATGAATCCGTAGACAGCTCAGACGGGGCCATCACGCCCTCGCCGGTACGATCGGGAATAGAAGGGCTCCCTCCAGGCAGACTCAGCGTCAAGTCGAGGATGGGCAGGAAGCTGTCGTCGCCAATGGCGCCGCCTTTCATGGTGTCGGCGCCCGGCAAGGTCATCGTGTTTGGAGAGCATGCAGTCGTGCATGGGAGAAAGGCAATGGCTGCTGCGATATCTTTGCGGTCCTACTTGCTTGTCACGACGTTGTCGAAGTCACACCGGACGGTTACGCTGAATTTCCGTGATATAGGTCTGGATTTTACGTGGGATATCGACTCGTTGCCGTGGGATGTCTTCCATCACCCGTCCAAGAAGAAATTCTACTACGATTCTGTCACCGAGCTGGACCCGGAGTTGCTAGAGGCCCTCAAGCCCCATGTTGCTATGGTTTCGTCGGACAAGCCGGAAGAAGTACGAAAAATACACCAGCACTCCGCCAACCAGTTCCTTTACCTCTTCCTCTCGCTCGGGTCGCCCAAGACCCATGCTGCCATATACACGCTACGGTCTACGATACCGGTGGGAGCCGGACTAGGGAGCAGCGCGAGTGTCTCTGTCTGCCTGAGCACAGCGTTGCTGCTGCAGGTCCGCATCCTGGCCGGACCACACCAGGATCAGCCGCCGGACGAGGCAGAAGTGCAGCTCGAGCGTATTAACCGGTGGGCGTTTGTGGGCGAGTTGTGTATACACGGCAACCCAAGTGGTGTTGATAACACTGTGTCTACCGGCGGCAAAGCTGTCATATTCAGGAGAGGGGACTACTCCAAGCCACCAACCGTCACCCCGATGCTGGACTTCCCGCAAATGAAGCTTCTCCTGATCAACTCGCGCCAGCCTCGGTCCACAGCTGTCGAAGTTGCAAAAGTTGCCGCGCTGAAGAAAGCACACCCAGTCGTGACAGAGTCGATCCTGGATAGCATCGACCACACCACTGAGAGTGCATACCGCCTCATCTCCTCAGACGATTTTGACGAACACTGCAGTGAGAAGATAGATCACCTCGGAGAGCTATTCCGCATCAACCATGGTCTGCTCGTGTCTCTGGGGGTCTCTCACCCTCGCCTAGAGCGGATCCGAGAATTGGTCGATCATGCTGATATCGGTTGGACGAAGCTGACAGGCGCCGGTGGAGGAGGATGTACCATCACTTTATTCAAGGCCAAGTGGAACGAGGAAGCAATTGAACATTTGGAGGAACAGCTCGACGACGAGGGCTATGATCGTTACGAAACCTATCTAGGCGGAGACGGGGTGGGCGTTCTCTGGCCTGCCGTCCTCCAGAATGGCACCGACGAAGAGGGCGGCGAGGAAATAGACCAGATCAAGTTCGAAAATGCCGTCGGTATCAGCGGTATCGAACAGCTTGTCGGTGTTGGCGGGCGGGAGAAGAGAGAAGGCTGGAAGTTCTGGAGACGCGGAACTTCAACCTGATTGATATACGCTTGATGCTGGATAGATATAAAAGGGGGATTGGAATAGACTCCGTGGACGACGGAGATGGACTACTTCTTTTCTTCCCTACGTTTTCGGTCAACCCCACGCTTGCTCGACTATTCTCTACTGGTTCGGGGTCTTGTGAGCTCTCTAATGCCTTTTCTTTTGGCATGCTTCTTCCTTCTGACATTTTGATACTTGATACTCCTATGCCTTTCTAATAACTAACCCTGTACGAAGTGAAGACGACGTTCAATTCTTGCTTCATTTCACGCCCCGATTTTGCCTTTCTTTAGACCAGTACTTCACAGTAGCTACCAATACAATCCATCGTCCATATCCACATAATCGAATATCACTTTTCTCCTGCTTCGATCTCTTCCCTTCTTCTGTTTCTTCTGCCTTTGATGTCTTTTTATAGAGTTGATTACCTAATCAGCCTATTGTGCCGTCCGGCTTCTTTGTTCGAACAATACAAAAACATCAATTCATCCCCATGAGCCTTGGAGTGCGGCTTTGGATATAAAATAACACGAACCGCCTCTTCAGCCTACGCCGTCTGCCTGGCGGATGCCCAAGTCCATCTCTGCTGCTGCTCGCTGGAATATGCAAAGAAATAAATAAAAACCCAAAATACCCTGCCATGTCAAAGTACTCCTCCGACCCCGCGTGGGCATCAGTTACTCCCATCCCTCTGGATGATGGATCAAACCGCTTTACCCAAGCAGACGGAGAAAATGCCGCTGGCGATGATGCTATGACTACTGCTAATGTGGCTAACGAGGCGTTGCCACTTGCAACGATCGCCTATTCAGAGAGCTATGCTGAGGCTACAGCGTACCTGCGAGCTGTGATGGCTGCAAACGAGATGTCAGACCGGGCTCTTGCATTGACTGAAGATGTAATTCGGTCAAATCCAGCCCATTATACCGTCTGGTATGTCTAATACTTGTTTCTATTGGAAGCTTTGATGTGGGATTTATACTGACGACGGTGTGCCATTTTGACAGGCTGTACAGAGCGCAAATACTCAATGCCCTAGGAAAGGATCTAAAGGCTGAGCTTGCCTGGCTCGACCAGTTATCTACTCAATATCTAAAGAGCTATCAGATATGGTAGCGAATACCCTATTCTCATATGCCGCCAGACAAGGACGTACACCGCTAACAACATACCTATAGGCACCATCGCCAAGTGATAATGTCCAATGAATCTGTCTTCCCTACCTTACCTGAGGGAGAACTGGAGTTTCTAGCGAAGATGTTTGCTCTAGACTCCAAGAACTATCATGTTTGGACATACAGACACTGGCTTCTGCGGCATTTCAAGCTGTGGGACTCCCCTGCTGAGTTGGCGGATATAGAAAGAATGATTGACGAGGATGTGATGAACAATTCCGCCTGGAACCATCGGTGGATCATGCGATTTGCGCCGCGGGAGGGATTTGACAGCGGACTGCCTGGGGTGGGAATCCCAGGCGGTGTTGGTGGCGCCGGTGCAGGCAAGATGGTCGTCGTGGACGAGGAAATGGTTGACGGGGAGGTTGAGTATGTAAAGAAGAAGATTGTACTGGCTCCTGAGAACCGAAGCCCATGGGCGTATCTGCGAGGTGTGCTTAAGGCTGCGGGCAGAGGCTTGGCGGATCTCAAGGGGTTTGCAGAGCGGTTTGTCGTTAAAGAAGTCGTTGAGGAGGGTCAGGGTGAGTTCTTGGTCAAGAGCAGCCATGCGTTGGAGTGGCTGGGCGACATATACGCCGAGCAGGCGCATGAGGCTGAGGCAAAGAACAGCGCGGTGCAGATGTTTACGCTATTGAAGGATAAATATGATCCAATCAGGAGGAATTACTGGGAATACCGGATTAGATCAATGGACAAGTAGGGGTTTGAGGAGGTAGCAGTGAAATTATGTATTCAGTCTCTATTTTCTATCTCCCTCTCGCGAGGATTATGTGCGGATGTTTTGTGTATCAACACCAAAGGTCAAAGAAAATATAGGGACGGGGGATAGAAATAACACACTGTTATCTATACACAGTGATGGTAGTAAAAGGGTAGGGACGTAATTAAAGCAAACAACGGCTCATATAATCACAAAAACGATGCAAAAGGGTGTGTAGTAAGACAGTCCCGTGACCCCGGATATTTTTTGGAAACTCCCGCCAACGCCATAACCCCGTCATGTCAAGCCATCATTAGAAGGAAGCCTGTTATATATACACCAGGCGTGTAGAAAGAAAAAAGAAACAAAAAAGGACAAAACAATTAAGGAGGAAAATTGGTATCATATCTATGCAGAAGTGGGTGGAACAACAATGCTGCCGGGATCATCGCTTCCCCAGCCAGCATCGAGCTTCTCTCTCCACTCGGCAGCCATACTGAGGGAGACATTGCTTCCTCCACAAACGACAACGACAACTCTGGTCTGGGGTCCAAAGTTGGGAATGAGCTGCTGAAGGAATGTCTTGTTTATTCCTGGAACGACTGTCTCTCCGTTTGTGGCTGGTGCGCTACCCTCAGAACTGAGCTTGACTTTCTTTGCGGGCGGCACATCGGTTTCGGGTTGGTGATGGGGTCCAAAGGCAGCCTCAACAGAGACACCACAAGCAAGTTCAACAAGGATCTTCTCATCTTCTGCCAGGCGAAGGCATCCACGGGCTGCGTCCGCATCCGAGAGAACGAGGGAGTGAGTCTTGATGCCCTTGGGGGGAGAATTGTAGTAGTCCCAAGTCTTTTGGGATATGCGGAGGACACCGAGTGAAGAGGCGGCCGATGAGATCTTTGGGAGGGATGTAAGGGAACCCTTTTCGATGGATGCGGCGAGGGAATGAGCACCGCGGGTCTCTGTGGCAATGATATGGATGTTGTCGTCACTGGTGGAGGCGGTAGTTGCGGATGTTGTACCGTTGGTAGAAGCGTTGTTGGCAGAAGCTTCGAGCATAGGAGCCTGGCGCTCAATCCCCATAATGAGGCCATTCATGAGGCCACCACCGCCCACGGAGCAGACGATAGCATCGCAAGGAAGCGCCTTATGGAGACAAGGGTCGTTCTCCTCAGCCGGAGGTAGTTGGTATGCGAGTTCATCTGACATGCTGCTGACGCCTTCCCAGATTTGCTGGCGGTCAAAGGGGTGTAATTCGATGGCGACAACCTCAGTGCCGCCAGGGGTTGGGTGGTCACTAAGCTCTTTCATCATCTCACGCATGCGAACAGCTGCTTCGTCCAGGTTGACTCCGTGCTGGACGACACGGGCACCAGCCTGCTGCAACTTCTTGACCATGACCGGCTTGGTGTTGAGGGGCACAGTAACGGTGCAAGGGTAGCTGAGGGCAGAGGCTGCAAATGCAGCTCCCAACCCAGCATTTCCAGCTGAGGGGATGAAGAAGTGCAACCGTTTGCCCTTGTTTGCCGGGTCTGCAGCATGGCTACGGACAAGATTTCCAATGCCGCGAGACTTGAAAGAGCCGCTGGGCTGGAGGTTGTCAAGTTTGAGGAAGACTCGGCTGTATATGACCAATCAATTAGTCTCTGTCTATTTGTTTGTTTGTTTGTTTGTAGACCCGGTATGCAGGATTCGTACCATCCGGCAGCTTTGGACAGACTGGTGGACTCAATCAAAGGAGTCTCAATCCATGGCAAGCGCAGACGCTGCTGCTTCTTGGGCTCCTCGATGCTTCCCATTGCGGCGGACGGAGTGATATCTGGTTGAACAGAGATACCAACAGCAACGAAAGAATATTGGAAAGAAAGCAGACTAGACGGAGGACAGGTCTCAAAAGAATAAAAATAATAAAAATAATAAAAAGTCTGGTATGGACCGTCCGGGCGCTGGTATGTATAAATGTAAAACCTTCAAGGTAGATATCCGGGCGGGAAACGGGATACTGTCATCAACTCGAACAAACTTTGGTACGGGAAGTGGCAGAAGTGGATAAGGATGCGACAGCGGAAGCCCTGGAACTCCGCCTCACGAACAAGACAGAATCCCGGGGCCGGCGGGAGCTTCTTCTTATACAGCCAGACTCCGTACTTCTCCAACTTCTCCAACTTTTGCCATCTTCCAGATTTTTTCAAACCCCCCATCGCGTCCCCAGGGTGCCGGCCACCCCCTAACGGCCGGGAGCGCTAGATCGAGCAAACTCTGGCCAGGGAAGCTCGGGGATTTAGGCACAAGCCCAGCGTCCAGCCATGCATGGCCAACCAGGAAGATGCCGGCATATCAAAAGGAAAAAGCGATGCCCCTTTGCTTCTTCGCCGCAAGCCTCTGCTGCCGTCTGGATATACTTAATAACAACATCGAGCTCTATCGCCGCCATCGTCATCGCTCTCGCCGTGTTATTTTATTATTATTTGTTTTTCTTTTCTTTTCCTTTTTTTTTTTCTCACCAGCGTCTGTGAGTGCTGACATAAGCTGCGCAAGATCCAGGCACGCCCCACAGTTTGCGTTTCCCGAGGGCCCAGCCAAGTTTCCCGCGGGGTACCGAGGGGCAGTTTCCCGGGCACGTGTTTTGCCTTACATTCGGCCGAAGCGAGCACGGAAAAAAGATGGCTTCGATATATAAAGCCGTTGATGGCGAGTTTTGATATATCGGCTGGATATTACTGACGGTTCGCGAGGGGCCGACAGGCATATAGAGACACACGTAAGGATGTGGCATATATCGATGTTCATGCTCAAGATAAGCAGATAGCTTTCAGGACGGCGGACGCAACAGGACCGCGAGATCCAGGCCAAACCGCCGATATCATCCCCAATCCGAGATCCTCAGCAAGATCGCTCTGTCGGAGAATACTTTGCGCGTCGTCTACCCCGTACCCCGTAAGCTGCTGGGCGTGGTCAGATGGGTGCCTGGGGGGGCGGCTGATTGCCCAGTCCAGGCGCCCTCTCGTAGTCGATCATGGAGAAACGGGATGGAGGGCCTTGAGGACGAATCGCCGAGTCGGTCAAAACGACCCAGTGGCCTTCCTTGTTGTCCCTTGCTCTTAGCACGGCCCATCCAGCTCGCAGTAACATGTAACGTTGAGACTATTACGTGCATCTTGCTTGCTTGCTTGTTTTTCTTCTGCATCCTTCTTCCCGGCTGGACTCGGGCGCGGCTACCGATGTCCAGATCTGGTCCTTTGCACTGCATGGATGTAATAATGGGGACGTGTGACCTGGCAATTTTTGCTTCTTCATTTCTCCAAATCGTCTTTCTTCATTCTTGTTTCTTCTCCTTTTACTTCTTTGTCCTTTTTCTAGTCAGCTGATCCATATAATGCACACCGTCGCCCATGGGCGGATGATAGGATTAGCCGAAGTCTAGATCAGACGGTCTCGGTAATGTACCACAGCTGTCAATTGGGGCTTTGTAGGGGGCTTGTTGGCTCCGTAGATAGACCAAATACTCTGTACATTTGCCGGCTTTCCTCTGAGACGGAGATGGTCAAGCAACGTCGAACCATGTCAGCACATGATATAAATAGAATACGCGTATTGGATGGGCTGCCGGCTGTTTTCAGCTGGGGTTGATCTCGAACATAAGCCCCGGGGATTTTGTTGGGCTCTTTCTGCTTACCTGGTGGTCTCTTCAACCCCCGACCGGTCTCTCTGTCTCAGCAGAAAAACACTGGGGGACATGCGAGATGAATTTCTCGTCATGTGGAGGAGTGGTTGCGGGATGAACGTCCAAGGGCCGGCGGGTAGGGCCGAGCGAATCTGCTGTCTCGTATCTTGGTTTAAGCAGTCTTTTAGCTCGGACTATTGGATCGCCTCTTTAGATAGTCCTGGGGGTGGCATTTGGATCTGGCTGACCGTCACACTCAAGTATGGGGCGTACTTCATCTGTGGCTTTCAGGGTAAGACGTGAGGCCTTGACGTTGGGGTTGGTGATGGTCACCTTAGGTAGTTTAGTTGTCACATGAGCAGGTTAACCATTGGGTGCAAAATTATATAATTGCGGCTCTCTATAGGCTTTAATATCTATCGTACAGCAGTCAATAACACTCTAAGCGTACAGATATACATACATACAAGAGGTTCTAACAAGAAGATCTAGGGCAATCCCCATTCCGTTATGAGATGCATCATTCTTCGCTCAACAGCGGTGGGAATAGCGTCCCTGCCTGCCCTTTTCCTAGCGGCACCCTGGGCGTCCCATAGTCAGGATCAGCCCCATACTTTGTGGCAGCATATGACCGCTTGCTGAGGTTTTCCTCTACACCGAGCATGTCGAGTAGCTTCTTAGCCTTCTCGGGCATGAAAGGCTGCAGGAGGATGCCGGCAATGCGGAGAGACTCGGTTGCATTGTAGATTACTCCAACCAACTGGTCGTGTGCCGTCGGGTCAGTGCCCGCCTCCTTTGCGAGGTTCCACGGTCCAGTGCTTTGGACATATCTATTTGTCTACACCGTCATTCTTGTTAGACTTGCAATGCACCCGGCTAGAAATAGTCATCATAATCGGTGGGAGGGTCGGAAATGACAACTCACCTGGTCAATGATCTTCACTATCTCCTCCAGCGCGCGGCGAGGGTTCAATTCATTCATCTGGTTGGATACAAGGCCTGGGACCTTCTCCAGAAATTCCATGTGCTCAATTTCAGATGGATCTTTGGCTCTTCTGCTGCCCTGCCCATTCGTCATCTTAACAACGCTCTCTCTTACATTCCATCCTTTGCCTCGCATCACCCGACTACAAAGATTGCCTAGCCCGCCTTGCAGGATGTTTTTATAGTCTCGTACGATATACGAATTATCGTAATCCGTATCGCTAGCAAGACCCCCGTTCATAGCCAAGTAAAACCTCATCGGGTCGACACCGTATCGTGCCATGGCAAACATTGGGTTGACCACGTTACCGGTAGATTTGGACATTTTCGAGTGGTTCATCGTCCAATGTGCGTGTGTCAAGATGGTCCGGGGTAATGGCAGGTCCAGTGCCATCAGGAAAGCTGGCCAGTAAATACAATGGAACCTAAATGGTATTAGTTGACATCTATGAGTATTAAAAGCTTTCGTGCGAATAGCGCACCTCGTGATATCTTTGCCCACGACATGGACATCTGCAGGCCATATCGACTCTTGCTCGCGGCCGGGGGTGAAAGGGTATCCTGCGTAGGTGATATAGTTGACCAAAGCGTCCAACCAAACATATATGGTTTGTGTCGTATCTCCAGGGACGGGGATCCCCCATGAGAGCCGGTCGACGGGACGAGAAATAGACAGATCCTGGAGTCCAGACGCAACATTCTGTACTATACTATCCATATACACCTTTGGCTGAATGAATTTTGGATTCTTACGGTAATGCTCTAGTAATCGATCTTGAAATGCGGACAGTTTGAAATGGTAGTTCGTTTCCTGGGAAAATTTTACCTCTTTTCCTGTTTCAATTGAGGCCTTAACAGCAGAGTCAGCATCTACCCCATCAAAGGAGCAAGTTTATATTTACCATCATTTTCCGCCCAGTTGCTGGATCAAGTGTTGAATGTACGGCAGAGGCTGGATAGAACGTCTCGTCGCTAACAGAGTACCAGCCTTCATGCTTGCCTTCATAGATATAACCACGGTGGTTAAGGTTTTCCTAAAACAACGTTGGTAAAAGGGCCCAGGGAGATTCGAAAAGGAGTATCCATACCCAAAAGAACTGTACAGCAGCTTTATGCGCCGAATCAGTTGTTCTGATGAAGTGGTCATGGCTCGCATTTGCTTCTCTGGCCAGTACCTGCGAGATATTAGTCTCTCCACAGCCGCATGTATATTGCGCATGTTGAGTTATAGCCGGACCTTGAATGTTTCGCAATTCCTATCGCAAAGCGCCTGAGGTTCCAATCCATTCTGAAGCGCAGCTTGTTGAATCTGCAACTGACGTATTAACCACCTTGTTCCTCCACATTATCATATATGTTATCAACTCGCACCTTCATTCCATGCTCGTCAGTCCCCGTCAGGAGCTTCGCATCGCCGTTACCAAGGAGGACCTGCCATCGTTTGAGTATATCGGCGATAAGGATAGTATAAAGGTGGCCAATATGTGGTGCTGTTCACAAAAATTAGCTATTAGTACCTCACAAAGCCTTTAATCCGTAATCCTACCTGCATTGACGTAGAATATAGGCGTTGTGACATAGTATGGCTTTGGTTTTGTCCCCGGCGTTGCTTCGGTAGTATATCCGCGATTAAGAGGCTGCCAGGGGGTTCTGATCTGTCGACATGAGCCGCATATCCAAAAGTTTGGCTGTGTTTTCCTGAATCTCAAGCTCTGCGAGAATGTCCGGAGTTCAGCTTTCAACATTGTGGCTCATAAAGCCCGGATTCGCTCCTCTGGATGGTCAGAGTAATCGCTCTGGAGAGTTTGCGCATAAGTTTTTGGAATAAATATTTTGCCGATGATGGTCCAAGCTCCTGACACTAAAAATATTCGTTATCAATGAAATTCAGATACATCAAACTTCATTCAACCCGCACTGCTTTGGCTAGCAGGTATTATTATTTTGTTTCATTTAAGATATGGGATTTATTTCTTACTGCAACATAATTCACTCATCTATATATCTCTATATATAATAATAATACCTTCTGTTCTACAGCAAAGCGTCCCAGAAACTAGGCACCATGACCGCCGCGATTCAAGAAGATGTCCTTACAAAAGTCTCAACAGATGGTGAGAGCTCAGCTAACATCAGTTTATTTATTAATCGCCTGCTAAATATATTGTGCCAGCGACCACAAATTTTGTTCAGTCCTACTACTCCGCCCTTGATAACGCCCGGTCAACGCTCTCCACTTTCTACGCTCCCACAGTAACCAATCTTCTATTTAACGGCAATATAGTAGCCGACGGTGCTTCTGTTCAAGATATATTTGTCAACCAGCTGCCTCCTACACACTACGAAGTCCAGTCGTATGATTGCCAGGTCCTCAACCCGAATTACCCAGCCATTCCGCCCGCCACCACGGACAATGTGGCTAGTCCCTTTGGATCCAACGCAAATCGCAATACCTCAGATCCAGCGAAGAATATGTCAATATTAGTTATCGTGAGCGGTTATGTGAAATTTGGAGAGGGAAAGGAAACTTGGGATTCACCAAATCGAGGGTTCAGCGAGACTTTTGTCCTGATTCCAAACCCGCAAGCTTCCAGCGGGCCCAAAGCACGGGGGAAACAGTGGTTAATACAGAGTCAGAACTTTAGGATTGTTGTTTGATGGGTTTAAGGGCTCAGATAACCACTTAGGCGCTTTCTACCACCTGCCCGATTTCGCTGCAAAAGTTGCTATCAAGCCGCTCGGTTTATCCAAGGGCTAGTTATTGGGTACGACATTACAATACGGTGCAAGGGAAGATATTCCTTCAATCGCCAAACTCCGAACAAGCATTCCCTTAGTCTAATACTACTTTGCCCACCAACATGATACCCACAGAGCTAAGGCCTCATATTGGCTTTTACCCTCTCCAACAACTCTTCTCTTGAAGCCTGCTCATTAGGAAGCAGACCACGCTATTATATGGCAGCTATATCAGCTTCGGACTCCAAGCCCCTATACACTGACACCATTTGGAAATGGAATTTGCATCAGCTTACCACTCGGAGCCACCTCCGTAGCTCGTCAAACGTCCAATATTCAGGATCTACTTGGAGGTTCCGTTAGATGTTGGTAGTAATTATAGAGGCGCGATCGATGCCGGAAAACTTACCTCCAGTTGGATCGGCTTCGGCGGGGAACATTTCACTTCCCCATATACTCCATACTGCAGCAGCTGTCACAAGACCAACAAACCCTAGATAAATTGTTATTTAAATATTATGTATTTTTGCCGGGCACCATCTATTTACCGACAAGTAGGTTCTTTGAGGCGTTAGTACAGTTGTGTAATAATATACTTTGAAGGAGGTCGTACCTTAGACTGCAGAGCTTTGTCCAGCGGCGTGGGCATTGTCTTATTGATATATAACTAGATGGAACAATTTAAAGTATGGGATGGGAGATGAATGGAGGAGAAGGCCACTCTCTATATACTCATCTTCGACATCCCGATCCTTATGGCCAGTTGTTATCAAGCCCCGGGGTTAATGCAGTTGCCTGAACTAACCCCGATCTGGGATCCTAAACGCCTTAGGCGCCTATACAAGCGCCCGTATTCTGATTTGGCGATAAGCCAGGGCTCCACCGTCGCGAAACCCTAATTGAAGTTCGCACACAATCAATATTTTCGACCTTTAGGAAGAACGACTAGCGACAGCGAGGGTCATTCATACGACACCACCCGGCCATTAAACAACGACCGCATACTCGTACTCATCGCCCACCATGCCTTCCGAAGTCTCTGATATCAAGCAGTTCATTGAGATCTGCCGACGGAAGGACGCTTCCTGTATGTGTTGCCCTATATCATGTTGTGTTTTGATATACTGTCCAGTGTCATTCACGAGACATGCTTTATCTGCGTTGGATATAGCAGTTTAGTCAAATGTCATGTTGGCTGATTTTCTTCTCCTTTAGCTGCTCGCATTAAGCGCAACCGCTCTACCCAGCAGATCAAGTTCAAGGTCCGATGCAACCGATTCTTGTACACCCTCATCCTCAGAGACGCCGATAAGGCAGACAAGCTCAAGCAGAGCTTACCACCTGGTACGTTCTATTCGGTATACAACAGTGTAATGAAGGGAAAAGTTAGCGCATCTGTGCCGGTTGAACTGGTTTACTGATGGCTATTTCATTTTTTTAGCCCTGAAAATTATCGATGTCTCCAAGGGTACCAAGAAGAAGTCCACCTAGATATAGAGATTAGGTGAATTGAGTGGTGGTGCCGTCGAATAAAAAAAAGAAAAAGAATATAATGCGGGAGGGCATGATTTTACATCGGGAGGATTGGATGGATGAAAGCGTGAAAAGGTCCAGCACACAATCCAAGGAGATTCGTTGTGCATTGGCGAAGCCAATTGATGTAATTACAGCCGAAAACACGCCATAACCGCGTCTCCGATCCCGAATTGTCTCATTCTTATGATATCCAATGAATTACTCCCTACCTGAAACTTACGGCCAGGGCTTTATCCACAAGCATATCCATACTACACTCTTTGCATGCAGCACAGCATATCATATAAATGGCCTACTACGAGCTCTCGATGAGGTATTACATGTTAATGAATAGGGCCAGCATCGTGTGTTAGGGGCTGTAAAAAGTACGTCATCAGTTTACTCAACTTTTCAAGGAGTAATGCCGAACCGATCAGTACAGCAGCTTGCTAGATGAAGCTATACATTCACAACTCGACTGAGGGACTCTCAAATCTCAAATTCTAAAGCCCAAATTATGCTCAGTTATAAGGTAGCTCTCTATATGCATCTATTCCGTAATGCTTCATCCATGCCTGCAGTTCCCCTGAGTCTTCTAGACTGTACTTCCTTAATTCCAATTCCCCAAAGACATTCGGCTCATCCGATACAGCAGTAAAACCAAGGCTCTTGAAAAGAGCCACGCTTCGCTCGTTGCTGGCTGCGATTCTAACCACGAAATATTCGAGTCTCTTAGCTGCTATAATCTCAGATTCTCCTGCTTTCATAGATCCAGTGTGGCCCTGGTATTCAGATAGAATTTGGTCCATATGAGTGACCACATAATTCAAAAAACAGACCAGGCTTGCCCTCCCGAAGCCTCTTCGTTGCAGATGCTTTTCCGCGATCATTAATTCTAGCTCGCCCACGACCACTTCTTCTGGTGCATTTTCCAGTTCCTGGTCATTGCTACCGTGTTCTTCCAACTTCAAGAACAGATTCACGTCTCCTATCATTCGGTCAGAAGCGTCGTCATCCATAGGTTTGATTTTATAAGAGCTCGCGGCTTGGGATGACTCCGAAGCGTCTGCCTCGCCGGAAGCGGTAGACGCCGAGGGTATGGGTTGGCAGGTGATGAATGTCAACTTGTCTGCATCTTGCCTCCAGCTATGTTGCATTTGATACTCTTCTTCTAGAGTAAGGGGTTCTGAGGCTGTAGCTTCTTGTATCTCCTGATATCCTGACATGGATAAGTCAGCGTCAGACTCCAAGCGGTATAACCTCTATAATGAACAGTTTTTATGTTTTGAGAATCTCCAGTGCATCAGAGGAATCATACAGGATCTTTCATCCATTCATGGTATCTTGGAACATGGTGCTTTGAGTATGGCACCAGAAGAACTCTCGAAGAGGACACGCCTATAAAGTATTAGCAGTGAGTTCAAAAACCCTGGCCCCGCTTTAATCGTTCTGAATCAAGCCAAACGGTGTATATTTACATGTATTCTCATTTATGAGCATTTTGTGTCGCTTTTCCAGTAGCTTTTCGTGGGATATATTAGGCCATATGTTAGGGACGACGTTGAAAAAGAAGTAATATAACTAACTAGTTAGTTGGTTGTGGCTAACTTTGGGCAACTAGTGAATTTGATAGTTGGGCGTTAGAACCCTAACGAGCAGAAAAACTACAGGCTTTCTACTGGATAACTAGTCAGTGGATTGCAATACATCCGAGCAAAGCATTTCTGCTTCGTTACTATATTCCAGTGTGGAAAGCTCTAAATTAATATGTCGCTTGGAGTTGCATGTATTGTTTTTAGAGGCGCTTGCTAGGCAAAATCATCAATATTCATGACGCATCAGGCATTTCTTCCTCCTTTTCAGTGGTACCGGCTTTTGTTACAGTACCAAACTTGACGACCTCGACGGCCAGAGTCTCTGTATCTAGTAGAACTATCTCTCCGGTTTCGTGGAACTTGGGCAGGGCTATTAGTCTGACTTTTGTGATGCTGTCCTCGTCAGACCCCCAGTCACCACCTTCGATAATAGTAGATTGGAAGCGTGGCTGATTCCCTGTGAAGAATACATGCGGACACGATTGTATGACAAATGGATCTTTGTCCTGGTACGGATAGCACCCTGGATCGACGGTTAGCAAGGAGCCTGCTGCATGGTGGGCGCTATGTGATGGAGACTTACATATAGTGTCGGGCGCAGTCGGGACACCGCAGCGCCATTTAAGCAAGTGTTCCATCAGCTTAAGCCGCGCACCATTCTCTATATCTTCAACTTCGTCGTCCTCTAATTCTTCAAGATTGACGTATCGGAGAACATCATCGACATTCTGCCCACTAGTACCCCAAAACCTCCATCCCTCAATATCTCCTTCCCAAGGGTTTGTGACGTTGTCTAACCAGCCAGGCTCAGATGGTAGGGCCTGTCTTTTGGGTGCTATGGGAGCACAGTATATTTTCGACCGAGGAAGCATAGCGGTGTGAATTTCCTGCTGTGGCAGAGAGAAGTTTGCCGGGTCCGTCTCACCCGGCATCAGAGTCACGGGGATACTTGGAAGTATATCAGAGAGAAAGCTGTCAAAAAGAGTAATTGGCGAGGCGTTGTAAGCCGATGCATCGTAGCCATACTTTTTTGGCCGCTTTTCCGAATTAGTAGCATCATTGACGGTAGAGGCAGCTTTGGCCCCCAGGGAGTTTCCCGCGATTATAAGGCGTGAAATCTGGGAGGGATTGGTGGCGATGTAATCATCCGTGCTGGGGATGGTTCCGGTATAACCAAGGAGGTAGTCCGCGAGGAGGGACAGGGCCACTGTATCCCCAGAAGTGCCAGTAATGCCCAACCCACTGACGAATGCAATTTTCTTGCTCTTTCCAGATCCACTGCTACCCGCTTCTAGAGCACTGTGTTTGCGCTTTGCCGGTACACCAACATCTGTAGTAGGTTCCTGCTCTCTCTCCCATCGCGCAGGCTGTGGGGGTATATCCGGGACCTTGATATCAACCACTTCAAATTGACCGTCCGCGTTCTCTGTCCCGAGGACTGCAACGACAACTCCGGTGACTAGGAAGGTAGATTGCAGTAGACTCCCTGTAAGCACCAGTCTTCCCGATTCATCCTCCACCATTGTCTGGGTGGGTTTTTTGCTGTTGGGATCGTTATATGTCTTTTGTGGTACGGGGGCTGCAGTCCAGTTCTAGCGATTTAAAAGTAGCAGTCAGCATAAGCCACAATTGTTCACTGCTGCAAGATGGAGCACGCATACCTCTTTAGAGATGTCGTCCATGATACTGGGTTTTAACGGAAGATCCATGTAAACCGTCCCCACGATCCACGACAATTTACCCTGGCGGACATCGAGCACTCGATCAACCCTTCGCGCATACTCTCCGGCAATCTAACCGACATAAAACAGAAGATCAGCATCTTCTTTCGAGTAGCTACAGTCCGAGCCCAAGTCCATGTTGCTGCTCATGTTGCTTTGAACCTACTTTTAGATGGGTATGGGACCGAGCTCTGCTGCGCTCAACCGGGAATCACACGTACATTATAGCCTTCCCAGGCGGCCTTTGCAACCTCCGCAACCGCCGGCTTGAGTCTTGTCAGCCGTAGGAAGTAGATGTCCGAGTATTGCTGCTGGTAGTGTCTTGCTGCGCCGGGAGCCAACCGGAATGTGCCCATGGGATTGTATAACGAGGTTTCACGGAACTGGGTCTCGGGAGAGTCATCGTCACTGCAGAAGAGTGTCAGTAAGAGAGTCGCCAAACGGCTTGGGCTTGAGGTCGAGAGTGAAGAAGACCGACTTACAGCGGCGGGCAGAGGAAGGCCTCCGCGGGGTCCTCCATGGCCATGTATGAGGCCAATCGCAGCAAACCCACCAAGAACTATCTCCCTTTGCGCTGTATCAGCTTCTCAGCCCCCGTCTTGGTCCTTAGCAACGCTCTTCTGCTGCGGTCTCAGCTACTTTAACCATCAGCCAGCCGGCGCTTTTTTTCATCTTCAAGCTCGACGCGCAAAAAGAACGCGAACTCCATTTAAGTTCCAATATGCCGCAGTCACGTGGACGTTCACTGTGTTAATTCACGACTTCAACTTCGCGACTTCGCGACGTCGAGCAGCTTTTAGTATTCACTCGGTGGCCTCGACGGGCTATAAACTCATTGCTGGACTCTCTACAGGCCTTTCCTTTCCTTTTTTCTCCATCTACTGTCTGCTTAGGGCGCAAACTGGCCATCTGTCAAAAGATAACTTCATCCCGTGGATTGGTGGATTGGTATAACTAGTTAACTACTTTGGCCGCACCAGCCTGACCGATGAATATGGCCCCTGTTATACAAGATATACTCCCGGCCTTTATAGAGGACTGCATCTGGCTACTCCCGCCCCAAATCAGAGCACGATATTGCGGCGCACCCCAGCTGTCCCAGCCTTCAAACTCTTTGACAACTCACCCTACCTCACGGCGGAGTCAATCGATTGGTCTAGAGAAATGGACACCACCTCTTCTCAAATACCGGTGATGATTATGCCCTCGGACGAGTCGATTCTGCAATTTCGAGGCACAACAGAAGTGGTTAGACAACCTCGCATATCAGAGTCAGAACATTGAGGAAGCGTGTATAGGGCTCAGGATTAAGAATAGCGCCCTCCCCCGAATATGGGAGATGCGGCCAAGCTTTACATTCAAATTCTAGAGAAGATTCTCTTGGGAGTTGCCTAGATCAGAGCAGGAGACTTACTGACTGCAGAAACAGACTGGTGACAGAAAGGCTGCTTAGCCAGCTCTACGGCATTTCAATCGAGGATTCTAGTATGATCCCTGTTTGCAAGGAGTCTAGAGTCCTTGTCAAGATTGAAGAAATCATAACTTACAACTGGCACAAGCACACGCAGTAATAGGCGGTTTTCCCCACGATTCACTCTCTCCAGAACAGCAGGCATAGCAGCTAGGCTAACGATTCAACAAGTGGCCCAACATGTCAGGAGGTGACTTCATGCAAGACTTACTCCGTACTAACGCCCTTTGAGTGCGACATCATAGAACTAAAGCCGAGGGAAGCGGTTCGCAGGGTGGGCATCCGGGGTGTACCTAGTCAGCTACGGCAGCCTGGCGTCTCATGGGAATGCGGAGCCGCGGCATCTCAGGATTTGGTAGACTTTGCTTAACTAGATATGTAGCGGCAGCTGGCGATCAATACAACCAAATGCGTCTCTACGTGTGTCTTTTTATCATCTTCAGTCACTTGGACGGCTCTCTATTCAATAAACATTCAATGACATAGCTACAGCAACAGAAAATAAACATGGCATCCCCTATCAAAACCCCCCTATGCGAGCTCCTCGGCATCCAGCATCCCATCCTCCTCGCTGGCATGGCGCGCACCTCTGGCGGCCCCCTGGCGGCCGCCGTCTCCAATGCCGGCGGACTCGGCACCATCGGGGGACTCGGCTACAGCCCAGCACAGCTCGAGGAGATGCTGGTCGAGCTGAAGTCGCATCTCAAGGATCCCGGCCTGCCGTTTGGCGTGGACCTGGCGCTGCCCAAGGTCGGCGACGGCGCTCGAGCTACCAACCATGACTATACCCACGGCCAGCTCGATGAGCTGATCGAAGTGACCATCAAGCACGGCGCAAAGCTGTTTGTCTCTGCCGTCGGCATCCCGCCAGCCCATACCATCAAGCGCCTGCACGAGGCCGGCATCTTGATCATGAACATGGTGGGCGCTCCCAGACATGCCGAGAAGGCGTTGCAGGCGGGCGTGGACATCATATGCGCCCAGGGGGGAGAGGGAGGCGGCCATACAGGGGACATCCCCTTCTCGATCCTGATACCGGCTGTCGTGGACGTCTGCCGCAAGTACCGCAGCCCGCTGACGGGCAAGACGCCGCTTGTAATCGCTGCCGGCGGCGTCAACGACGGCCGCAGCCTGGCCGCCTCGCTGATGCTGGGGGCTGCTGGCGTCTGGGTCGGCACTCGGTTCGTTGCTGCGGAGGAGAGCGGTGCCAGCCAGCTGCACAAGGAGGCCGTGGTGAGTGCTGGCTTCGGGGACACCGTCCGGACACTGGTGATATCTGGCCGGCCGCTGCGGTGTCGAGAGAACGACTACATCCGAGAATGGGAGAGCAGGCCGGAGGAGATCCTGCGCCTGACGAAGAACGGCATTGTACCGCTGATGAAGGACATGGAGGAGGACAAGGAGATCGATTTCCCCTTTCTCATGGGCCAGGTTGCGGCCGTCGTCAAGGATATCAAGCCAGCCAAAGACATCGTCGACTCCATGGTGGCCGAAGCCCGGCAGATGCTGGAGCTGGGATGCTCTTACATGGGGGATAGGCAGGGCAGCAAGCTATGACCCGTCTATATTGTTTGTCCGTATACATATAGCAGGCTAATTGATCTTATACTTAACCTCCCTAGCAGTCCAGCACTAGATAGGTGGAATATACCAGGAATACACCAGGCCAGAAGGCGGGCCTTTTACTTGATACAATACCAATGATAATGACTACCGCGACTTATTTGACCTGCGTATCAGGGGACTAGAGAACAGTAGAGACGAAGTAGATGAACAAAATCGTTACGCAAAACATTTCTAACTAACGGGGAGGGCTCAAGATGTGGCAGACAGTGGGTTGGTTGATAATGGGCTATGGGGCATGGCATCCAAGACAGAGGTGTCAATTCACCCCCTTTGACCGTATCGTTCAATATATCAAATGGCCCGCTCCAAGGGTTGGCCATCAGTACTCTGTCAATGGATTCAATCAATCACGCACACAGACACACACACAAGTTTCCCTATCTTTTATCTTTTCGTTTTTTACCTCTTTTTTTGGGGGTTGTGCTTTTTTGGTTCATATTACTCTACAATGCGGTGCGTGATCGGGGCACGGGTTAATGCATGTATCCATTCATGACCGGGAGATTCCCATTTGATCGAGCCTCGATCATGGTGGGAGGCGGCGGCGGGCCAAAGACGGGCTTCGTCGGCTGAGCTCCGCTTGCAGCTGGATGCTGATGGTGATGGGGTTGCTCGCCCTCCCCGTGAGAGTGATATTCGCCGTCCTCACTTAGGTCTTCCTCGTCTTCGTCGTCGTACTCCTCATACTCGCTCTCGGTGCCTTCATCGTCCACGTCTAGCTCACCTTCGACGGCGTGGCCACGGCCTTGTTGCTGCATTCGCCGGCAAAGGGCTTCAAGGCTGTTGCTCTTCTTGCGCCATTTCTCGAGCTCTTCGTTGTTGCGCGTGCGTTCCTCGGCCATTTCGAGGATGTTCCTGTTTGTCTGGTCATGTTTGCGAGTCAGGGTTAGATTCTCCTTTTCCAGCCGTTTGGTTTTCTTTGACATGTCCTCCATTTCCTTTCGGAATGTTAGGAATAGTTCGTTGCTGTTGTTAAGGGTATCTTCAACCTGAGTGAACACCGGTTTTAGCATCTGCGGGAGCTATATTTTCGTCATGGAAGAAGACGCTTGATGATCAAATGGCGCTGCCATACCTGCTTGAATTTTTCGACGTATATGTTAAGCTGGCTGCGAAGTTCGGCCTCGGTCTGCGAGAAAGTCGAAACCTGCGTGCTCAGGGCCCGGCATCTAGCGGCTTCGTTTTCTGCGCTGCGCCGTTGCTCTTCGTATTTGGCAGTAAGACTTTGGATTTCAGCGTCTTTGCTGCGCAAAATAGCCTTGTAATGCAGCTCTCGAGATTCAAACTGTTCTCCAATAGTCTTTATCTTTGCGCGGAGGCTATCAAAAAGTCAATATCCAACCAATATTGATATAAAAACTCGAAAGGAAAAAGAAAAAGAAAAAAAAGAGGCGAGAAACATACGCTTCGTCAAGGTCGATATCGACATTTTCCACTCTGGAGCTTCCCTTGGCTGCCATCACATCCTGGATGTCGAAGAGCAAGGAGTCCAGACGTTCATTCACAATGCCGCGGGCTCGTCTTTCGGTATCATCAAGCCTTTTGTTTTCATCCTGTCTTATCGATCAATATCCGCCCTTTGGTATACACACATATACATCAAATCCGGCCACAATTTCCGGGGTAAACGCACTTTGACTTTCTTGTTCTCCTTGGTCAACTCTCTGCACAGCTTCTCGAGCTTGTCCTTCATGGTAACCGTCTTGTTCAGCTCAGATTTCCCCTTGTCCTGGTCCTTCTGCAGCTGGTCTGCACGCTTCTTGCTCTTGTTGTGGTCACGGTCCAGCTTTTTCATCTCTGCCAGGAGTTCCGTATATTTCTTGTGCACAGTCTCAAGACGGGTCATTGGAGACTCGATAGTGCTTAGCAGCTGGTTTAGGTCTCTGGTAGCCTTTTTGACCTCGCGCTCTGTAGATAATCACATCGGCCAGAAAAAAGAAAGAGACGGCCATGCGGTTAGAATGAATCACTCTTTAGGCGCAAAGAAAAACAAGACAGTATAATAATAATCACAAGCGGGACAAAAGAGACAGCAAAAACAAGATGGAGACAGGGAGAATAATAACATACCTATCTCTGCCTCCTGGTCCTTTTCACCAGCCGCATCTTGCTCGAGCTGGGATATCTTTGCAGCCAGCAGCTTGGAGGTTTCGCCTGGGTCGGCATGTTTCTTGCCCTTCCCTTTCTTCGCTATAGCCGTGGGTGCCATCGTCGTCCGCTTTTCTGGGCTCTGAACAGCACTGTATTCACCCGCCGTATGGGTCCCTCCGTCTCGTAATGGCTGATATCTTCTTAATCACTCCTCCGAATGCACACACACACACACCTGGCCCTCCTCTGGGGTCCCTCACGACCGCCTCGCCGCTGAACAACAGGCAGCAGCCGGAACGTATACACTGACACAAGGGAGGTCCGCCGTATCTACCATCCCAGTCGACAGTCCGTCTCTTCGCAGCAGCGTCCTGGGCGTGCGTTTTCTTCAGGTCCGAGAGAGGTTGGCGATGAGTCCCGGTAGGCGGCAGCCGGTCCGCCCGCTGAGCAAGAAGAACAGGCGGGCTCGAGCAAAAAACAACAAGGTATGGCAGCCTGATCGAAAGCCGCTCGCGGTCTCTGCGTCTGCCGTTGCTGCGTCGGTCTCTGCGTGTGCTTGCTTGTCTCGCCGTCGCTGCGTCGGAGGAGGTTGTGTTTGTTCCGTCGAAGGGCCAAATTTGTCAGAGCAAAGAAGAAAAAAAGACCAAGAGAAAATGGAAGCACAGCCAATTGAGCGGCGCCGCAGCGTCTCTAGCGCCAAAGCGACTCGTTTTTTCTTTACTTCGCTGCAGGCTTGGAATAACCAACATACAGGCCGAAGAAGAAGACGAGGACGAGGACGAGGACGACAGTTGGATAGCTCGTCTCTGCCTGTGCCGTTCGCTACGTGAGCTAACTATCTCTAACTAGCTGTTGGCGGTTGATCGTCCGTCGTTCTATAGTTATATAAACCACCACCGCGGATTGCGATCTCGATTCTACAGCTCCGGAAGAGAAAAAAAGACAGGAAGACTCGGTTTGATTTCCGTTCATTGGAGTCGACGATGGTAGTGGCTGGACGCTGAAGACTGGATAATACAATTGAGGCCTGAGAAGAGAGCGAGACGGCCGTGAAGATGCTGCGGTCGGGAGGCAGACTGGGCAAGCTGGGGAGCTTCAGGGCTCCGGCAGCGCTGTCGAGACATGCTCAGCCAGGGAGCAGCCTGGGACTGAAGCTGAAGGACAGGAGATGGGCGTCTACGTCGACCGTGACGGCGCTGGAGAGCTATCCGGCGGCTGGCGAGAAGCTGCATGGCTTCATCGTGCAGCAGAAAAAGCACATCCCAGAGCTGCATCTGAGTGCCATCCACCTGAAGCACGAGAAGACGGACGCAGACTACCTGCATGTTGCAAGAGACGACAAGAACAATGTCTTTGGCATCTCGTTCAAGACGAACCCTCCGGATGCTACCGGAGTGCCGCATATCCTCGAGCACACCACCCTTTGCGGCAGTGAAAAGTCAGTATACCCAACACTTACCGCATATATCTATATCTATATCTATATATACGACGGGTCTAGAGACAGAAAGATGGATGTGGCTAACAGATTACTTCTAGATATCCCGTTCGAGACCCCTTTTTCAAGATGCTGCCACGTTCACTCTCTAATTTCATGAACGCCTTCACCTCCTCGGACCATACCACATATCCCTTTGCTACGACCAACAAGAAGGACTTTCAGAACCTGCTTTCTGTCTATCTAGATGCAACTCTACACCCACTGCTCAAGGAGGAGGACTTTCGGCAGGAAGGCTGGCGGTTAGGCCCAGAGAACGCCAGAGCTGCTGAACACAGCTCGCAGGATGGGCCCTCGAGTGAACATGCAAAGGACGATGACATCGTCTTCAAGGGCGTCGTGTATAACGAGATGAAGGGGCAGATGTCTGATGCAAACTATCTTTACTACATCCGGTTCAGGGAGCAGATAATCCCGGCCCTAAACAACTCTGGTGGTGACCCGCAGCATATCCCAAAGCTCACGCACCAACAGCTGGTTGACTATTCCAGGTCAAATTACCACCCGAGCAATGCACGAATATTCACCTATGGAGACATGCCTTTGGCCGACCATCTGGCCCAGGTAGGAGAAGTGCTCAACGGGTTCGAGAAGAAGGCCAATCCGCTGGACGTCAAGATGCCTATTGACCTGAGCTCTGGACCGACCAATGTCACAGTGAGCGGCCCAACTGATACCTTTGCCAGCGAGGACAAGCAAACAAAGACTTCGGTCTCCTGGCACGCGGGAGACTCCAGAGATAACGTTGAGCTCTTTTCAATGGGGATACTGTCGTCGTTGCTACTTGATGGCTACGGCTCTCCGTTGTACCGGGCTCTTATCGAGAGCGGAATCGGCTCGTCGTTCACCCCCAACACCGGGCTAGACACGTCCGGAAAAGTGCCTATCTTTTCTGTTGGAGTGAATGGAATATCAGAGGCAGATGTACCCGACGTTCAGAAGAGCATACAAAAGGTGTTTGAAGAACAACTTTCCAAGGGCTTCAACGACGAAAAAGTACAGGGCATGCTGCACCAGCTTGAACTCGCTCTCAGACACAAGACAGCCAATTTCGGCATGGGGATAATGGAAAAAGTCATTTCGTCGTGGTTCAACGGATCTGATCCGATGAAGGACCTGGCGTGGAACGAGGTGATCAACGAGTTCAAGAAGCGTTACGGAAAGGGAGGCTACCTGGAAGGACTGATGCAGAAGTATTTCATGAATGACAAGTACATGGCGTTTACGATGAACGGGGATCCTACGTATAACGACTCGCTGGTGGAACGAGAGGCTGCCCGCAAGGAGACGATGATGAAAGAGCTCGGCCAGAAGTACGGGTCGATAGATGCTGCCAAAGAGCAGCTGAAGAAAGAAGAACTGGAGCTGCTCAACGTCCAGGAGGCAGCCCAGCAGGCTGATCTGTCCTGTCTGCCTACGCTTACGGTCAAGGATATCCCGCGGCAAAGGGAGAAGAAGGAACTGAGCGAGTCGAAGGTTGACGGCGTTGACGTTGTGTGGCGGCAGGCCCCGACCAACGGGCTGTCGTACATCCAGATATTGAACGCTCTGGACGAGCTTCCGGACCATCTCAGGCTGCTGCTCCCGCTGTTCAACGACTGCATTATGCGTCTGGGCACGAGCAGCAGACGGATGGAGCAGTGGGAAGACCTGATCAAGCTGAAGACGGGCGGGATCAGCTCGTCCACTTTTGCAGCGTCCTCTCCGCTGGCACTGGACCGGTTCTCAGAAGGGATGCAGTTCTCGGGCTTTGCACTGGACAAGAACATGCCGGAGATGCTGTCGATTCTGACCACTCTGGTGAACGAGAGTGCGTTTAGAGGGCCGGATGCACCGCGGATGATCGAGGAGCTGCTGAAGTCGAGCTGCAACGGTGCGCTGGACGCAGTGGCGGCATCTGGCCATCGTTATGCGGTGAACATGGCGTCGTCCACGCTGTCCCGGAAGTTCTGGGCGGAAGAGCAGACATCTGGCCTCTCCCAGATCCAGAAGATGGCCCAGCTGCTCCAGGACGCCCAGCGGTCGCCGGAACGGCTGCAGGAGCTGATTGGCCATCTGCAGACGATCCAGGCGTTTGCTCTGGGACGATCATCTGGCCTGAGAATCCGAGTTGTCTGCGAGGCTGCGATGCGAGCAGAGAACGAAGCTGTGCTACAGCGGTGGCTGTCTGGGTTGAAATCCACGACATTAGCAGCAGCAGCAGCCAAAACCACACTGAAGCCATTCCCCAGGCCGTCGTCTGACAAGGTGCTGTATGACCTGCCATTCCAGGTGTCGTACTCGGGTCTGGCTATGGAGACTGTGCCGTTTGTGAGCCGGTCGAGTGCGCCCCTGAGCGTGCTGGCCCAGCTGCTGACGCACAACTACCTCCATCCCGAGATACGGGAAAAGGGGGGAGCGTACGGGGCGGGAGCGAGCAACGGTCCGGTCAGGGGCATCTTCAGCTTCTCGAGCTACCGGGACCCGAACCCGCTGAACACGCTGCGGGTGTTCAGCCAGAGCGGCGAGTATGCGCGGGACCGGAGCTGGACGCAGCGGGAGCTGGACGAGGCGAAGCTGAGCATCTTCCAGGGGCTGGATGCGCCCGTCAGCGTGGAGGAAGAGGGCCACCGGTACTTCCTGAGCGGCGTGACGCACGAGATGGACCAGGTCTGGCGCGAGCAGGTGCTGGACGTGAGTGCGCGGGAGGTGAGCGAGGCAGCGCAGAAGTATCTTGTCGAGGCCGGACAGCGGTCCTTTTGCCTGCTGGGCCAGAAGAAGGACGAGTGGCCTGATCTGGAGGGCTGGGAGGTGAAGAAGATCTCGCTGGCAGAGTAATGTTGTATTATATAGACTAGATGTAGGATAGATAGATTGACTGTACTATATACCTTGATATTGATACCTGGTCTGTGGTTATAGCTTCAGATTATATATGAACGCGCTACGGACAGAGCTGACATCCTGCATCCTTGCTCCATGGATAGCAGAGAGTCACCCTGATGTATGTATATATATGTGTATATATGTATATATATACTGCTCAGGGGAACAGCGCAAGATTGAAGAGCAAGACCACCTCCGTCTTTCAGACCTGCCCAGCACCCTCGAGGCCCAAGGGGGGCGGACTAAGAATGCGAGGACATGCAAAATAGTAGATATAGTTACAGGACAGGTCTCCGGGCAACCCCCCTGAGACGGACGTAGCCCAGCCAGGCGGAGCCGTCCTCGCGCGAGATGACGGAGTGCAGCAGGTCGCAGGTCGAGCGGATGGCGTCCTCGCGGGCCTGGGGAGGCAGCGTCTCTATCATGGAGGCGCCCATGAGCCTGACCCATCCTGCAATCCCGGTGTCATTGGCATCATTGCTCCCAGAGTCTTTGCTTCTAGAGTCACTCTCGGTGAGCATGGTCGGCCTGTACTCGACCTCGAGGGAGTCGACGACAAAGCCGATGCCCTCGAGGGCGTCTCGCATCCAGGCGGCCGAGGGGAAGAACCAGGGGCTGGCGTCTCTGGCCTGCTGCAGCGGCAAGCCATGGAGCACGAGCGCAGCCAGCAGGGCAGCGTGGACCTCCGCGACGTTGCCGTGGCCGCCCATTTCGAAGACAAAGACGCCACCGGGCCTGAGGCAGTCGAAGATGGCCTGCAGGACGGGGATTCTGGTGCTGGCGTCTCTCAGGATCCAATGCAGCGCTGCGTTGGACACTCTATCAACCGTCAGCCTAACACATCACATCACAACACCCGTATTCGTAGTATGTAGGGTATGGTATGTAGATCGTACACTTTGTCCCAGGAGCCGTCGACGATGTCGGTCTGTCCGAGCAGCCTGCAGTCGAGCACCCGGAAGGCCGCTGGGGACGAGGATCCCGCCAGCCGCGCGCGCGCAGCCTCGACCATGGCCGGCGACGAGTCGAGTCCCAGCACGGCGCCGACGGCAGAGACGAACCTGGCCGTGAACTGGCCGTCGCCGCAGCCGACATCGAGCACTCTGTCCTCGCGGCGAGGCTGCAGCAGCTGCAGCACCGTGTCCGCCAGCCGGGGCACGAAGCTCGCCGCCGCTTCGTATGCCTAGTTATTGTATATCGTCAGCCAGCTCAACCGCCCTCCACGCAGACAGAAGCCCCTATCTCGCACCTCTGAGGACCAGCTGTCCTTTTCTTCTCCCTGCATCTCCGTGTCTCCTCTTTGTGTCCTCTTTGTGTCTGCTTTGTCCTGTGTGAGTGTAACAGCTCGCCGGCGCCACCAAGCCCGCCGCCCACGCTCTGCCTGCAGCCACCGCGCGGCCAAGCTCGCCAAGGGCGCAGCTCGGGATCGCAGGTCGATAGAAGCTGCTGTCGATGCCCTGAGCGGGAGAGAGGGAGGGAGGGAGAAGAGAGCAGGCGATGGACGGGCAGCGGAAGAAGTGCTGGTGGAGGTGAAGGTGAAGATGCCGGCGAGAGATGTTGGCCGGCAGTCGGCTTTTAACCAGCAGAAACATCGCCATCTACGACTACGGCATCACATCGACAGCAACATCGAGAGCAACAGCGACAGCGACAGACATCGACAGCAATATATCCACAGCTTTATAGACCCATCGATGTGCATGGCCTGCGAGCCCGAGCAAGCCGGCTGATCAACAGGAGACCGACGGAAGACTGGAAGACGGAAATCTCTGCCATTCTCTGCTGCTCCTCTGTCTTCTTCTACAGCATCCTCAATGCCTCATGGAGCCCGCAGACGGACGAAGCGACGACAGCGACCGCTACGAGCAGCCGCAGAAGAACGACGACCATGGGCAGAAGAAGAACGACGGGAATGAGCCCTTCCCGGCGCTGCCAGAGCTGCCAGGCCCGCCAGAGACCCTTGAGATGGCGACCCTCAGCATCCCAAACACCCCAAACACTGCGAATACTGCGAATACCCTGAATTCGCCAGCATCACCAGCATCGCCGGCTTCACGGTCGAGCTCGCCCATCTCGGTGGCCTCGGGCGAGCTGGGCATCGTCGCCTCGCGCCGCCCGACCACCGAGAGCGTCCTGACGACGGCCAGCAGACAGCCCAGCGGGCCCTTTGCCGGCCTGCAGCGCTTCTGGTGGGCGCACATCTCCATCCGCGTCCCCAGAAAGCAGAACCGCGACCACTTCGGTACTCCAAACACTTCTATATATATTGATTGAGATAATGCTAACGAGAGGATAGCCCTCGAGAGGACGTACCTGGCGTACATGCGCACCTCGCTGACGTTTGCCATGGTCGGCGTGCTCATCGCGCAGCTCTTCTCGCTCAACCACGCCGTCGTCCACAACGCCGACTTTGGCTTCCACCGCGTCGGCAAGCCGCTCGCCTGCGTCTGCCACCTGCTGGCCGTCCTCGTCGCCGTCGCGGGGGCCTTTCGCTTCTGGCGCCAGCAGCATGCCCTCGCCCGCGGCCGGGTCCACGCCGGCGGCCGCGAGGTCAACTTCATCGGCCTCGTCTCAGCCGCCGTCGTCGCCGTCATCTTCGTCCTCGTCATCATGATCAGTGCCCGCCGCGACTCCGAATAACCATATAATAACAATAATAATAATAATATTTATTCTCTGGCTACTGCAGGCTGTTAAGAAGAAGAATAATGCTCCCTGTCTCGCCCTCAGGGTCCCTGATATAGGGCGGTAGCGCCGATGCGAAACGCTGCCGCTGCGCTGGCCTGCTTGGCCGCCTCCTTTTTCCTCTGCCCCGGCCTCGCCTGATCTGCTGCCCGTTTGATCTGCCTGACCTCGACCTTATAGACGACTCCGGCCGGCGTTTCATCCTCCCTTTTGGCTTCTTCTTCGCTTCTTCTTTTCTTCTTCTTCTTCTTCTTCCTTGCTTCTTCCTGCGCTGACTCAGCGTCGGCTTTCTTGTGCGCCACCAAAAACCTGCAGCTTCAGCGAACCAGGAATTCAACGACGGCGACGGCGACGGCGACCTCGATTCTCAGGGACGCGGACGACACTCTCAGACGAAGCAGGACGAGGATGCGGATGAGCCGGCTGGCCTGTCGTCTTGACTAACTCGTTGCTCTGCCCTGGCGGCGCTTCTTCTTTTCTTCTTTGCTTCTTTTCTTCTCTTCTCTAGAATACTCCACGCAACAACGACGGTAGCGACGGCGACAGCGACGACGGCAGGATGGGATTGACCAAGTCGCAGAGGATCGTCCTCCTCCTCATCATTGACTCCGTCTTCTTCGTTGTCGAGCTCAGCGTCGGTGAGTTGGCCTGTCTGTACCTCTTGCGGGTTCTCCTACTAACAACCTCCAGGCTATGCCGTGCACTCGCTCGCTCTCGTCGCCGATGCATTTCATATGGTACGTCGATCACTACGCGAAGAAAACAAACAATTATTGGTAGTTATTGATATTGCGATTGATACTAACGGTGATGACAGCTAAACGACGTCCTCTCGCTCTGTGTTGGCTTATGGGCCGTCAAGGTCGCCAACGAAAAGTCCTCCAAGACATACACCTACGGCGTGAGTCTCACCATCAACCATCTCACCACTTCACCACTTCAACTATCTGCAAGAGAATGACGGCTAACGGCTGGCGGTGACAGTGGCAACGCGCTGAAACCCTCGGTGCCCTCATCAACGGCGTCTTCCTCGTCGCCCTGTGTCTCTCCATCTTCCTCGAGGCCATCAATCGCTTCGTCGAGCCCCAGACCGTCGAGCACCCAAAGCTCATCTGCATCGTCGGCGCCCTCGGCCTGCTCTCAAACATCCTCGGCCTCCTCCTCTTCCACGACCACTCGCACGGCGGACACGGCCACGGTCATGGCGCCGACGAGGCCATCGAGTCCGCCGAGCTGGGCTACTCCCGCGAGATTGCCCAGCCGCCCTCCTCCGCCGCCCTCACGCCCACCACCCTGACCAACAGCGTTGTCATCCCCAGCTCGCCCAGCGCCCGCCAGCACTCACGCCACCACCCTTCCATCAGCCGGGTCAGCCGCGAGAGCAGGCGATACAGCGGGTTCAGAGACGCAGAGGACATCAGCGGCCACCCGGCGAGCCTGCGCCAGGACATCATCCAGGCCAGCCGCTTCGAGGACGAGCCCTCGCCAGACTCAGAGTCCGACAGGGAAGAAGACGTCCGCCAGTCCGAGGAGTCCCGGCTGCTACCCAACGCCCCAAAAGTCACCACCACGCCCTACGCTGCCACTTCTGTCCAGCCCCGTCCAGACATCCACGACCAGCACAACCACGCAAGGGCCAAGGACACCGCCGACGCCGACCACGAGCACGCCCATGGCCAGGCCCAGCAGGGACACGGCGGCCACGGCGGCCACGGCCACGGCCACGACCTGAACATGCGCGGCGTCTTCCTTCATGTCCTGGGCGACGCCCTCGGCAACATCGGCGTCATCGTCTCGGCCCTCTTCATCTGGCTGACAGACTACACCTGGCGCTACTATGCAGACCCGGCCATCTCCCTGCTCATCACCGTCATCATCCTCTTCTCCGCCATCCCGCTCTGCAAGGCCGCCTCCAGGATCCTCCTCCAGGCCGTGCCCGCCGGCCTCAGCATCGACCACATCATCGAGGACATCGAGCAGCTTCCGGGCATCATCAGCTGCCACCACTTCCACGTCTGGCAGCTCAGCGACACCAAGCTCGTCGCCTCGCTCCACATCCAGGTCAGCTTCGACATCAAGGGCGAAGGCTCCGACAGGTACATGACCCTTGCGAGACACGTCCGGAAATGCCTCCACGCGTACGGAATCCACTCGTCCACCGTTCAGCCAGAGTTCTACCCGGGGAGCGAGGAGAACTCCCTGCGCCCAGGCAGCTCCCAGCTCACCTCCGTCGCCAGCGAGTCCTGTCTGCTCGAATGTGGTGAAGACTGTGCCCCGGGCCGCCAGTGCTGCCCATCCGTGTAAACACCATACACGCACACGCACACACACACACACTCTCTCTCTCTCTTTCTCTTTCTTTCTCTCTCTGATACATCTCTCTACGTTCTCTCTTGTCTTTCTTTCTCTACTCTCTTTTCCATTATTTCCTGCTTTCTTTTCTTATTTCCTTCTCGTCTCTTTTCTTCTTCCCTCTGGTTTGGATCTCTTTTGCATTAATACCTCCCCTAGCTAGCCTGCTTGAATATCCTCCCCTCCATTCTTGAAACGGTATACCTATCTATCTATATCCTGGATGGCATCATTTCTTTCTTACGGCTTGTTTCCTGTTCTTTTTTTTTTTTTTTTTACTAAAAATAAAAAAAGCAGCTCCCTTGTACATAGACACCCTTCTCCTTGAGGTCATTGTAATAACAGTCACCAAAAAATGATACAGGTCTGGAACTAAATGCTCAGCTTGGTCTCTGAATCCCGCATAATCCATAATCCATCATCCAACGGCAGCAAGGCGACTCCCAGCTCCAGCTCCTTGTGAGAAAGTGGCCAGCTGGATCGTATGTTAATTACCCGTAGTCCGCAGCGAGATGGAGCCAGGGGCCCTCTGGAGTCGCAGCCATAGTGGCTACGGGTTGCAGCCAGGGAAATTGGCTTGTCTGAGGCTTCTTCAGGCCTCTCCACCTGGTATCTATCTGATGGCTAACTATATAACGCGCAATATAGCTATCCTAATGCCGATACAGCAAGGCAGCCTCACGCACTGGACAGCTGGTCATGGGTATAGCTAGCCTACAGCAGCTTCAATTGTCCTCCCTCGAGTCGCCAGAGGGTCTCCAGTATGGGTAGAAAGGATTTATGCTGGTAAATTCGCTTCTCGATATAACTAATGGATATACGAAATAAATAGTCAGCTACATTGATATATATTCTGAAGGTGAAAGTAACTAATGCTACTTGAATATTGGAAGATGGACTAGCTATTGATTGCAATATGCAGGCCAACAGTTGGCAAACTCCAACTCTTCTTCTCCCATGGGACAGATATTGAATGCAAACTTCAATGAATTACCAGACTGAAGTCTCTATAGGTCATATAATTAGTTAACTATAACTAGAGCTTGCCTTGAGAGAAATGGTCATTCTTCATGATTATATCGGGCTAGTTATATCTATCATCCTTCAAAATCTAGTTACCTAGGAGGTATAACTATCTGATAGTTATGGTCTATCCCTTTTCAACGTCCTTTTCTCTTATCCTCCTCGTTCTGGACCCTGCATCAACTCCCTTTACCCAGAACCACCAGCCGAAAATGAGGGCTACACTAATAGGCATTGAGACCGCCCAGAGAAGCCAAAACTTACTGTTAACAAGCAGAGTCCCCCCTCCTTGAACGTCACTAGCTTGGGGAGATGTCGACGGACCAGAGGCTTCGAAGAATGGCGTGCTAAATACTGTGGCCACAGTCGAAATAGGGAGGAAAACGGTGGCAACCAGTGAAAGCGCTTTCAAGCTATAACTGTCGCGTTGGGTTATGCGGCTGTTTCGCATAGCATCAATGTTGAACGCCTGTTGAGATCAACCACAAGTCAGCAGCTGGTAATTCGCTCGCAGAGCAGATTGGAGCCTCTGGGCACCGGAAAGAAAGCATACGAGGTTGATAATGTTGGTCAGCCGCTTTTCAACACTAATGGTGCGCAATCTGGTCTCCTGGAAAAGCTCCCTGCGGTGCAACAGCATGCCGTGCGTGGCTCTCCATATTGGGGAGCGTTTATCCGATGTTCCATCCACCAGATCAATTGACCTATCCTCCTCCTTCTTATTCTTTGGTGGGGGAGAGATGGTATATGATAGCTCTTGGTGATGTGCGATGGCTGCGTCGAGTGACCGAAGCGTGGCATCAACGGCTTCCAGCATAAAGATCGCATTTTTGGCAATCGTGTGGACGTAATAGAGATCGACGACTGGTGGGCCCGGGAAACTCGCGTCAAGGTCTCTGGTGCCTTTGAATGCATCCTGTCAGGGAGTGAAAAGGCGCTCGCTCATGCTCATCAGCTTTTAGTTATCTTCTACCGGCTCCTATTGATGGAATGCCCGGCGTACCTTTTCGATATTTTGGCAAAGATTATTTGTCTTCCAGGCACTCTCGTCCAGACGGAGATACCATGATTCATACACCATATCGAGCAATAGATACGGGTCTTGAAGGACATCTCCCCAATTGGATTCTTGTGCGAGGTGGAAGATTCGCTCGCAGATACCCTCCATCGGCCGAAAACATATAAGAGTAACAGGACCATTCGCGTGGCGTTTGTCCTGATTATTGGGTGTTTGACGGCTGGCTGTTGGTGTTGACCATTTCAGGACGGCCGCGGACTTGAGCCACTCTGCGTTTTCGGCATCTGGGGAAGACGCCGTGCAGAGAAAATGCATCCATACCGCTGGTTTAAAGCGTTTAGATGATGTCCAAGTTGCTGCAGCCAGGCTACACAGAGCGAATATTGTCAAGGCCTTGGAGGGTGACGTTACTTAGGTACTACTCACTTTGCGATCCGTCTCTGGCTAGCGACGCGCCGAAGGAGTGCGTCACTCCCTGCAGTCTCTCCAACACAAACCCGCTTGGAATTTCATACCGGTCTACCAGCGCTCGGAAATCAGGGATTGTGCTGGGACTATCGAAGGGGGCGAGACTAGGGCCTTCGTTAGGTCTCTCTGGTCTGTTGCATTTTATGGCCGCCTATGGAGCTGGCTGTGCGCTCAACTCACATCACTGTCAAGTCACAATCGGCAAGCTGAGGCAGATCCGTGACATTCTGGATTTTTGAACACTCAAAGTCCCGACCTGTACCATTGGGTTAGCTGGCTAAGCTGGCGCTCGGGTGTGCTGGTTATTCATTCATGCTCTCTCACCCTGATGCCACCGAAGGACATGGAAGGCGGCTGGTTTTCCCACGGCCTCTCTTCCCTCCAATTCGTCGAGGTGGCTCGGGTTTTCTGTGATTGTTGTCATAGTCGGTGTCTCAGCCTCCCTTGATTCCCCATGCAAGCCGCTTGTTGCCCTGCGAAGGACAGCCAGCAGCAAGTGATGGTAATTAAAGGGATATCTCAAGATAACTCATAGTGAAACCTGGTTTACCTCGATCTCCGCCCACAAAGAAGGTCCGCAATGTTCTTAAAAGCGGGGAGCCAAGTTGACGAGGCTGAGGCTAAGAGATTCCCGCGTTTTATCACATTCGAATAAAGGACTCTATAGTTTAGGAGAGGCGAGTTGGCTTGGTGCATGGTTGATACGAAGTGCATGTATGCATGATGCGCGCGGGACGGTTCATGTTGTGATATCACCACTAGCAGGCAGGCCTCCCAAAGCCGCAACATGGTCCCAGTGACAAGGATCTTGTTGGGCACATAACCAAAGGAAGCATACCCATATATACCTACTTACAGTAGTATCAGTAGCCAAGCATGAATATGCAAATGGCCTCTTACTCTACGACAGTTACCCATCGGGATGTCGTGTCAAATCAATATATTAGCTCCATCAAATTGCTACAAAGGTGGGTTGCCGTTATAGGGGGATAAAGGCTATTTATTTATTTATTTATTCTTCATTATACTCCTATATAATCAGGGACTATAAGGAGTTTCTATATTAAATATAGAAGAGAAAGGAAAGTCAAGATTTAGCCTCCTATAGGCTTCAAATTTTTAAAAAAGGTACAGAGTTAGTAGTAGGCTAATATAGCCAATTTAATAGTTAGAATTATTATAGCTAAATCTATTAAGATACTAGACTATTTATATTATTTTTTAATAAAGAATAATTCAGAAAAAAATAAAAAATAAATTTCTTTAAAAGTTATTAATTTATTAAATCTTCTATAAATTTAGTTATTAAGTAAACTAATTATTAATAATTAAAAGTAATATTATATAAAAGTCTAATAAATATAAAAAATATTTAAGAAAATGTTATATAAATATATTATTATTTTTTAAATGAAAAAAATAAATATATTATATTAGTAAAAATTTAATTTAATTTTATTATATTATATAATAAAATATTTAATAATATTAAAAGGTTTATATAATTTATAAAAATTTTTAAAAAATATATTTTAATTTAAAAAATTATTATTTAATTTATTAAATATTTAAATAATTTTAAAACTATAATTTAAATAATAATTAAAAACTACTTTAAATTAATTATTACTACTAATATTAAAATTAATGAAAAGATTAAAATTGGAGAATGATTAATTAATAAAAAAATATTAGAGAAAATAATTGAAAAATGAAAAAAAAATTTTTAAATATAAATAAAAAATAATAATAATAAAAATTAAATATTATTAGAATTAAAGAATTTAGAATAAAAAATTTATTCTAATTACTAATTTAGTAGAAATTAAATAAAAACTAAAATTAATAAAATTTAATTAAAAATAATAAATATAAAAGCTAAATTTTAAAATAAAAATTTATT